>NW_027275085.1:0-69112 GCF_030028105.1 Mobula birostris
CTGCAGGAACCCAAGCCTCAAAGATCCCAAGCCAAGCTCCAGGAACCCAAGTCTCGAAGATCCTAAGGCAAGCTCCAGGAACCCAAGCCTCGAAGATCCCAAGCCAAGCTCCACGAACCCAAGCCTCGTAGATCCCAAGCCAAGCTCCAGGATCCCAAGCCTTGACGGTCCCAAGCCAAGCTCCGGGAGCTCAAGTCTCAAAGATCCCAAGCCAAGCTCCAGGAACTCAAACCTCGAAGATCCCAAGCCAAGCTCCAAGAACCCAAGCCTCGAAGATCCCAAACCAAGCTCCACAAACCCAAGCCTCGAAGATCCCAAGCCAAGCTCTAGGAACCCAAACCTCGAAGATCCCAAACCAAGCTCCACGAACCCAAGCCTCGAAGATCCCAAGCCAAGCTCCAGGAACCCAAGCCTCGAAGATCCCAGGCCAAGCTCCAGGAACCCAAGCCTCGAAGATCCCAGGCGAAGCTCCAGGAACCCAAGCCTCAAAGATCCCAAGCCAAGCTCCAGGAACTCAAGCCTCGAAGATCACAAGCTAAGCTCCAGGAACCCAAGCCTCGAAGATCGCTAGCCAAGCTCCAGGAACCCAAACCTTGTAGATCCCAAGGCAAGTTCCAGGAAACCAAGCCTGGAAGAACCCATGCCTCAAAGATCCCAAGCCAAGCTCCAGGAACCCAAGCCTCGAAGATCCCACGCCAAGCTCTAGGATCCCAAACCTCGAAGATCCCAAGCCAAGCTCCAGGAACCCAAGGCTTGATGGTCCCAAGCCAAGCTGCAGGAACCCAAGCCTCAAAGATCCCAAGCCAAGCTCCAGGAACCCAAGTCTCGAAGATCCTAAGGCAAGCTCCAGGTACCCAAGCCTCGAAGATCCCAAGCCAAACTCCACGAACCCAAGCCTCGAAGATCCCAAGCCAAGCTCCAGGAACCCAAGCCTCGAAGATCCCAGGCCAAGCTCCAGGAACCCAAGCCTCGAAGATCCCAGGCGAAGCTCCAGGAACCCAAGCCTCAAAGATCCCAAGCCAAGCTCCAGGAACTCAAGCCTCGAAGATCACAAGCTAAGCTCCAGGAACCCAAGCCTGGAAGAACCCAAGCCTCAACGATCCCAAGCCAAGCTCCAGGAACCAAAGCTTCGAAGATTCCAAGCCAAGCTCCAGGAACCCAAGCCTCGAAAATCCCAAGCCAAGCTCCAGGAACCCAAGTCTCAAAGATCCCAAGCCAATCTCCAGGTACAGAAGCCTCGAAGATCCCAAGCCAAGCTCCACGAACCCAAGCCTCGTAGATCCCAAGCCAAGCTCCAGGATCCCAAGCCTTGACGGTCCCAAGCCAAGCTCCGGGAACCCAAGTCTCGAATATCCCAAGCCAAGCTCCACGAACCCTTGCCTCGAAGATCCCACTCCAAGCCTCAGGATCCCAAGCCTCGAAGATCCGAAGCAAAGCTCCAGGAACCCAAGCCTCGAAGATCCAAAGCCAAGCACCAGGAACCCAAGCCTCGAATCTCCCAAGCCAATCTCCAGGAACCCAAGCCTCGAAGTTCCCAAGGCAAGCTCCAGGAACCCAAGCCTCGAAGATCGCTAGCCAAGCTCCAGGAACCCAAACCTTGTAGATCCCAAGGCAAGTTCCAGGAAACCAAGCCTGGAAGAACCCATGCCTCAAAGATCCCAAGCCAAGCTCCAGGAACCCAAGCCTCGAAGATCCCACGCCAAGCTCTAGGATCCCAAGGCTTGATGGTCCCAAGCCAAGCTGCAGGAACCCAAGCCTCAAAGATCCCAAGCCAAGCTCCAGGAACCCAAGTCTCGAAGATCCTAAGGCAAGCTCCAGGTACCCAAGCGTCGAAGATCCCAAGCCAAGCTCCACGAACCCAAGCCTCGTAGATCCCAAGCCAAGCTCCAGGATCCCAAGCCTTGACGGTCCCAAGCCAAGCTCCGGGAGCTCAAGTCTCAAAGATCCCAAGCCAAGCTCCAGGAACTCAAACCTCGAAGATCCCAAGCCAAGCTCCAAGAACCCAAGCCTCGAAGATCGCTAGCCATCTCCAGGAACCCAAACCTTGTAGATCCCAAGGCAAGTTCCAGGAAACCAAGCCTGGAAGAACCCATGCCTCAAAGATCCCAAGCCAAGCTCCAGGAACCCAAGACTCGAAGATCCCAAGCCAAGCTCCAGGAACCCAAGTCTCAAAGATCCCAAGCCAATCTCCAGGCACACAAGCCTCAAAGATCCCAAGCCAAGCTCCAGGAACCCAATCCTTGACGGTCCCAAGCGAAGCTCCAGGAACACACGTCTCAAAGATCCCAAGCCAATCTCCAGGTACACAAGCCTCGAAGATCCCAAGCCAAGCTCCAAGAACCCAAGCCTCGAAGATCCCAAACCAAGCTCCACAAACCCAAGCCTCGAAGATCCCAAGCCAAGCTCTAGGAACCCAAACCTCGAAGATCCCAAACCAAGCTCCACGAACCCAAGCCTCGAAGATCCCAAGCCAAGCTCCAGGAACCCAAGCCTCGAAGATCCCAGGCCAAGCTCCAGGAACCCAAGCCTCGAAGATCCCAGGCGAAGCTCCAGGAACCCAAGCCTCAAAGATCCCAAGCCAAGCTCCAGGAACTCAAGCCTCGAAGATCACAAGCCAAGCTCCAGGAACCCAAGCCTGGAAGAACCCAAGCCTCAACGATCCCAAGCCAAGCTCCAGGAACCAAAGCTTCGAAGATTCCAAGCCAAGCTCCAGGAACCCAAGCCTCGAAAATCCCAAGCCAAGCTCCAGGAACCCAAGTCTCAAAAATCCCAAGCCAATCTCCAGGTACACAAGCCTCGAAGATCCCAAGCCAAGCTCCACGAACCCAAGCCTCGTAGATCCCAAGCCAAGCTCCAGGATCCCAAGCCTTGACGATCCCAAGCCAAGCTCCAGGAGCCCAAGTCTCAAAGATCCCAAGCCAAGCTCCAGGATCCCAAGCCTCGAAGATCCCAAGCCAAGCTCCAGGAACCCAAGCCTCGAATATCCCAAGCCAAGCTCCACGAACTCTTGCCTCGAAGATCCCACTCCAAGCCTCAGGATCCCAAGCCTCGAAGATCCGAAGCAAAGCTCCAGGAACCCAAGCCTCGAAGATCCAAAGCCAAGCACCAGGAACCCAGGCCTCGAATCTCCCAAGCCAGGCTCCAGGAACCCAAGCCTCGAAGTTCCCAAGGCAAGCTCCAGGAACCCAAGCCTCGAAGATCGCTAGCCAAGCTCCAGGAACCCAAACCTTGTAGATCCCAAGGCAAGTTCCAGGAAACCAAGCCTGGAAGAACCCATGCCTCAAAGATCCCAAGCCAAGCTCCAGGAACCCAAGCCTCGAAGATCCCACGCCAAGCTCTAGGATCCCAAACCTCGAAGATCCCAAGCCAAGCTCCAGGAACCCAAGGCTTGATGGTCCCAAGCCAAGCTGCAGGAACCCAAGCCTCAAAGATCCCAAGCCAAGCTCCAGCTACCCAAGTCTCGAAGATCCTAAGGCAAGCTCCAGGTACCCAAGCCTCGAAGATCCCAAGCCAAGCTCCACGAACCCAAGCCTCGTAGATCCCAAGCCAAGCTCCAGGATCCCAAGCCTTGACGGTCCCAAGCCAAGCTCCGGGAGCTCAAGTCTCAAAGATCCCAAGCCAAGCTCCAGGAACTCAAACCTCGAAGATCCCAAGCCAAGCTGCAGGAGCCCAAGCCTCGAAGATCCCAAACGAAGCTCCACAAACCCAAGCCTCGAAGATCCCAAGCCAAGCTCTAGGAACCCAAACCTCGAAGATCCCAAACCAAGCTCCACGAACCCAAGCCTCGAAGATCCCAAGCCAAGCTCCAGGAACCCAAGCCTCGAAGATCCCAGGCCAAGCTCCAGGAACCCAAGCCTCGAAAATCCCAGGCGAAGCTCCAGGAACCCAAGCCTCAAAGATCCCAAGCCAAGCTCCAGGAACTCAAGCCTCGAAGATCACAAGCTAAGCTCCAGGAACCCAAGCCTGGAAGAACCCAAGCCTCAACGATCCCAAGCCAAGCTCCAGGAACCAAAGCTTCGAAGATTCCAAGCCAAGCTCCAGGAACCCAAGCCTCGAAGATCCCAAGCCAAGCTGCAGGAGCCCAAGCCTCGAAGATCCCAAACCAAGCTCCACAAACCCAAGCCTCGAAGATCCCAAGCCAAGCTCTAGGAACCCAAACCTCGAAGATCCCAAACCAAGCTCCACGAACCCAAGCCTCGAAGATCCCAAGCCAAGCTCCAGGAACCCAAGCCTCGAAGATCCCAGGCCAAGCTCCAGGAACCCAAGCCTCGAAGATCCCAGGCGAAGCTCCAGGAACCCAAGCCTCAAAGATCCCAAGCCAAGCTCCAGGAACTCAAGCCTCGAAGATCACAAGCTAAGCTCCAGGAACCCAAGCCTGGAAGAACCCAAGCCTCAACGATCCCAAGCCAAGCTCCAGGAACCAAAGCTTCGAAGATTCCAAGCCAAGCTCCAGGAACCCAAGCCTCGAAAATCCCAAGCCAAGCTCCAGGAACCCAAGTCTCAAAGATCCCAAGCCAATCTCCAGGTACACAAGCCTCGAAGATCCCACGCCAAGCTCCACGAACACAAGCCTCGTAGATCCCAAGCCAAGCTCCAGGATCCCAAGCTTTGACGGTCCCAAGCCAAGCTCCGGGAAACCAAGTCTCGAATATCCTAAGCCAAGCTCCAGGAACCCAAGCCTCGAAGATCCAAAGCCAAGCACCAGGAACCCAAGCCTCGAATCTCCCAAGCCAGGCTCCAGGAACCCAAGCCTCGAAGTTCCCAAGGCAAGCTCCAGGAACCCAAGCCTCGAAGATCGCTAGCCAAGCTCCAGGAACCCAAACCTTGTAGATCCCAAGGCAAGTTCCAGGAAACCAAGCCTGGAAGAACCCATGCCTCAAAGATCCCAAGCCAAGCTCCAGGAACCCAAGCCTCGAAGATCCCACGCCAAGCTCTAGGATCCCAAACCTCGAAAATCCCAAGCCAAGCTCCAGGAACCCAAGGCTTGATGGTCCCAAGCCAAGCTGCAGGAACCCAAGCCTCAAAGATCCCAAGCCAAGCTCCAGGAACCCAAGTCTCGAAGATCCTAAGGCAAGCTCCAGGTACCCAAGCCTCGAAGATCCCAAGCCAAGCTCCACGAACCCAAGCCTCGTAGATCCCAAGCCAAGCTCCAGGATCCCAAGCCTTGACGGTCCCAAGCCAAGCTCCGGGAGCTCAAGTCTCAAAGATCCCAAGCCAAGCTCCAGGAACTCAAACCTCGAAGATCCCAAGCCAAGCTCCAGGAACCCAAGCCTCGAAGATCCCAGGCCAAGCTCCAGGAACCCAAGCCTCGAAGATCCCAGGCGAAGCTCCAGGAACCCAAGCCTCAAAGATCCCAAGCCAAGCTCCAGGAACTCAAGCCTCGAAGATCACAAGCTAAGCTCCAGGAACCCAAGCCTGGAAGAACCCAAGCCTCAACGATCCCAAGCCAAGCTCCAGGAACCAAAGCTTCGAAGATTCCAAACCAAGCTCCAGGAACCCAAGCCTCGAAGATCCCAAGCCAAGCTGCAGGAGCCCAAGCCTCGAAGATCCCAAACGAAGCTCCACAAACCCAAGCCTCGAAGATCCCAAACCAAGCTCCACGAACCCAAGCCTCGAAGATCCCAAGCCAAGCTCCAGGAACCCAAGCCTCGAAGATCCCAGGCCAAGCTCCAGGAACCCAAGCCTCGAAGATCCCAGGCGAAGCTCCAGGAACCCAAGCCTCAAAGATCCCAAGCCAAGCTCCAGGAACTCAAGCCTCGAAGATCACAAGCTAAGCTCCAGGAACCCAAGCCTGGAAGAACCCAAGCCTCAACGATCCCAAGCCAATCTCCAGGAACCAAAGCTTCGAAGATTCCAAGCCAAGCTCCAGGAACCCAAGCCTCGAAAATCCCAAGCCAAGCTCCAGGAACCCAAGTCTCAAAGATCCCAAGCCAATCTCCAGGTACACAAGCCTCGAAGATCCCAAGCCAAGCTCCACGAACCCAAGCCTCGTAGATCCCAAGCCAAGCTCCAGGATCCCAAGCCTTGACGGTCCCAAGCCAAGCTCCGGGAACGAAAGTCTCAAAGATCCCAAGCCAAGCTCCAGGAACTCAAGCCTCGAAGATCACAAGCTAAGCTCCAGGAACCCAAGCCTGGAAGAACCCAAGCCTCAACGATCCCAAGCCAATCTCCAGGAACCAAAGCTTCGAAGATTCCAAGCCAAGCTCCAGGAACCCAAGCCTCGAAAATCCCAAGCCAAGCTCCAGGAACCCAAGTCTCAAAGATCCCAAGCCAATCTCCAGGTACACAAGCCTCGAAGATCCCAAGCCAAGCTCCACGAACCCAAGCCTCGTAGATCCCAAGCCAAGCTCCAGGATCCCAAGCCTTGACGGTCCCAAGCCAAGCTCCGGGAACGCAAGTCTCAAAGATCCCAAGCCAAGCTCCAGGAACTCAAGCCTCGAAGATCCCAAGCCAAGCTCCACAAACCCAAGCCTCGAGGATCCCAAGCCAAGCTCCAGAAACCCAAGCCTCGAACATCCCAAGTCAAGCTCCACGAACCGAAGTCTCGAAGGTCCCAAGGCAAGTTCCAGGTACTGAAGCCTCGAAGATCCCAAGACAAGCTCCACGAACCCAAGCCTCGAAGATCCCAAGCCAAGCTCTAGGATCCCAAGCCTCGAAGATCCCAAGCCAAGCTCCAGGAACCCAAGCCTCGAATATCCCAAGCCAAGCTCCACGAACCCTTGCCTCGAAGATCCCACTCCAAGCCTCAGGATCCCAAGCCTCGAAGATCCGAAGCAAAGCTCCAGGAACCCAAGCCTCGAAGATCCCAAGCCAAGCTCCAGGAACCCAAGCCTCGAAGATCCAAAGCCAAGCACCAGGAACCCAAGCCTCGAATCTCCCAAGCCAGGCTCCAGGAACCCAAGCCTCGAAGTTCCCAAGGCAAGCTCCAGGAACCCAAGTCTCGAAGATCGCTAGCCAAGCTCCAGGAACCCAAACCTTGTAGATCCCAAGGCACGTTCCAGGAAACCAAGCCTGGAAGAACCCATGCCTCAAAGATCCCAAGCCAAACTCCAGGAACCCAAGCCTCGAAGATCCCACGCCAAGCTCTAGGATCCCAAACCTCGAAGATCCCAAGCCAAGCTCCAGGAACCCAAGGCTTGATGGTCCCAAGCCAAGCTGCAGGAACCCAAGCCTCAAAGATCCCAAGCCAAGCTCCAGGAACCCAAGTCTCGAAGATCCTAAGGCAAGCTCCAGGTACCCAAGCCTCGAAGATCCCAAGCCAAGCTCCACGAACCCAAGCCTCGTAGATCCCAAGCCAAGCTCCAGGATCCCAGGCCTTGACGGTCCCAAGCCAAGCTCCGGGAGCTCAAGTCTCAAAGATCCCAAGCCAAGCTCCAGGAACTCAAACCTCGAAGATCCCAAGCCAAGCTCCAAGAACCCAAGCCTCGAAGATCCCAAACCAAGCTCCACAAACCCAAGCCTCGAAGATCCCAAGCCAAGCTCTAGGAACCCAAACCTCGAAGATCCCAAACCAAGCTCCACGAACCCAAGCCTCGAAGATCCCAAGCCAAGCTCCAGGAACCCAAGCCTCGAAGATCCCAGGCCAAGCTTCAGGAACCCAAGCCTCGAAGATCCCAGGCGAAGCTCCAGGAACCCAAGCCTCAAAGATCCCAAGCCAAGCTCCAGGAACTCAAGCCTCGAAGATCACAAGCTAAGCTCCAGGAACCCAAGCCTGGAAGAACCCAAGCCTCAACGATCCCAAGCCAAGCTCCAGGAACCAAAGCTTCGAAGATTCCAAGCCAAGCTCCAGGAACCCAAGCCTCGAAGATCCCAAGCCAAGCTGCAGGAGCCCAAGCCTCGAAGATCCCAAACCAAGCTCCACAAACCCAAGCCTCGAAGATCCCAAACCAAGCTCCACGAACCCAAGCCTCGAAGATCCCAAGCCAAGCTCCAGGAACCCAAGCCTCGAAGATCCCAGGCCAAGCTCCAGGAACCCAAGCCTCGAAGATCCCAGGCGAAGCTCCAGGATCCCAAGCCTCAAAGATCCCAAGCCAAGCTCCAGGAACTCAAGTTCGAAGATCACAAGCTAAGCTCCAGGAACCCAAGCCTGGAAGAGCCCAAGCCTCAACGATCCCAAGCCAAGCTCCAGGAACCAAAGCTTCGAATATTCCAAGCCAAGCTCCAGGAACCCAAGCCTCGAAAATCCCAAGCCAAGCTCCAGGAACCCAAGTCTCAAAGATCCCAAGCCAATCTCCAGGTACACAAGCCTCGAAGATCCCAAGCCAAGCTCCACGAACCCAAGCCTCGTAGATCCCAAGCCAAGCTCGAGGATCCCAAGCCTTGACGGTCCCAAGCCAAGCTCCGGGAACCCAAGTCTCAAAGATCCCAAGCCAAGCTCCAGGAACTCAAGCCTCGAAGATCCCAAGCCAAGCTCCAAGAACCCAAGCCTCGAAGGTCCCAAGCCAAGCTCCACAAACCCAAGCCTCGAGGATCCCAAGCCAAGCTCCAGAAACCCAAGCCTCGAACATCCCAAGTCAAGCTCCACGAACCGAAGTCTCGAAGGTCCCAAGGCAAGTTCCAGGTACTCAAGCCTCGAAGATCCCAAGCCAAGCTCCACGAACCCAAGCCTCGAAGATCCCAAGCCAAGCTCCAGGAACCCAAGGCTTGATGGTCCCAAGCCAAGCTGCAGGAACCCAAGCCTCAAAGATCCCAAGCCAAGCTCCAGGAACACAAGCCTCGAAGATCACAAGCTAAGCTCCAGGAACCCAAGCCTGGAAGAACCCAAGCCTCAACGATCCCAAGCCAAGCTCCAGGAACCAAAGCTTCGAAGATTCCAAGCCAAGCTCCAGGAACCCAAGCCTCGAAAATCCCAAGCCAAGCTCCAGGAACCCAAGTCTCAAAGATCCCAAACCAATCTCCAGGTACACAAGCCTCGAAGATCCCAAGCCAAGCTCCACGAACCCAAGCCTCGAAGATCCCAGGCCAAGCTCCAGGAACCCAAGCCTCGAAGATCCCAGGCGAAGCTCCAGGAACCCAAGCCTCGAAGATCCCAAGCCAAGCTCCAGGAACCCAAGCCTCGAAGATCCCAAGCCAAGCTCCAGGAACCCAAGCCTGGAAGAACCCAATCCTCAACGATCCCAAGCCATGCTCCAGGAACCCAAGCTTCGAAGATTCCAAGCCAAGCTCCAGGAACCCAAGCCTTGACGGTCCCAAGCCAAGCTCCAGGAACTCAAGCCTCAAAGCTCCCAAGCCAAGCTCCACGAACCCAAGCCTCGAAGATCCCAAGCCAAACTCCAGGATCCCAAGCCTCGAAGATCCCAAGCCAAGCTCCAGGAACTCAAGCCTCGAAGATCCCAAGCCAAGCTCCAAGAACCCAAGCCTCGAAGGTCCCAAGCCAAGCTCCACAAACCCAAGCCTCGAGGATCCCAAGCCAAGCTCCAGAAACCCAAGCCTCGAACATCCCAAGTCAAGCTCCACGAACCGAAGTCTCGAAGGTCCCAAGGCAAGTTCCAGGTACTCAAGCCTTGAAGATCCCAAGCCAAGCTCCACGAACCCAAGCCTCGAAGATCTCAAGCCAAGCTCTAGGATCCCAAGCCTCGAAGATCACAAGCTAAGCTCCAGGAACCCAAGCCTGGAAGAACCCAAGCCTCAACGATCCCAAGCCAAGCTCCAGGAACCAAAGCTTCGAAGATTCCAAGCCAAGCTCCAGGAACCCAAGCCTCGAAAATCCCAAGCCAAGCTCCAGGAACCCAAGTCTCAAAGATCCCAAACCAATCTCCAGGTACACAAGCCTCGAAGATCCCAAGCCAAGCTCCACGAACCCAAGCCTCGAAGATCCCAGGCCAAGCTCCAGGAACCCAAGCCTCGAAGATCCCAGGCGAAGCTCCAGGAACCCAAGCCTCGAAGATCCCAAGCCAAGCTCCAGGAACCCAAGCCTCGAAGATCCCAAGCCAAGCTCCAGGAACCCAAGCCTGGAAGAACCCAATCCTCAACGATCCCAAGCCATGCTCCAGGAACCCAAGCTTCGAAGATTCCAAGCCAAGCTCCAGGAACCCAAGCCTTGACGGTCCCAAGCCAAGCTCCAGGAACTCAAGCCTCAAAGCTCCCAAGCCAAGCTCCACGAACCCAAGCCTCGAAGATCCCAAGCCAAACTCCAGGATCCCAAGCCTCGAAGATCCCAAGCCAAGCTCCAGGAACTCAAGCCTCGAAGATCCCAAGCCAAGCTCCAAGAACCCAAGCCTCGAAGGTCCCAAGCCAAGCTCCACAAACCCAAGCCTCGAGGATCCCAAGCCAAGCTCCAGAAACCCAAGCCTCGAACATCCCAAGTCAAGCTCCACGAACCGAAGTCTCGAAGGTCCCAAGGCAAGTTCCAGGTACTCAAGCCTAGAAGATCCCAAGCCAAGCTCCACGAACCCAAGCCTCGAAGATCTCAAGCCAAGCTCTAGGATCCCAAGCCTCGAAGATCCCAAGCCAAGCTCCAGGAACCCAAGCCTCGAATATCCCAAGCCAAGCCCCACGAACCCTTGCCTCGAAGATCCCACTCCAAGCCTCAGGATCCCAAGCCTCGAAGATCCGAAGCAAAGCTCCAGGAACCCAAGCCTCGAAGATCCCAAGCCAAGCTCCAGGAACCCAAGCCTCGAAGATCCAAAGCCAAGCACCAGGAACCCAAGCCTCGAATCTCCCAAGCCAGGCTCCAGGAACCCAAGCCTCGAAGTTCCCAAGGCAAGCTCCAGGAACACAAGCCTCGAAGATCGCTAGCCAAGCTCCAGGAACCCAAACCTTGTAGATCCCAAGGCAAGTTCCAGGAAACCAAGCCTGGAAGAACCCATGGCTCAAAGATCTCAAGCCAAACTCCAGGAACCCAAGCCTCGAAGATCCCACGCCAAGCTCTAGGATCCCAAACCTCGAAGATCCCAAGCCAAGCTCCAGGAACCCAAGGCTTGATGGTCCCAAGCCAAGCTGCAGGAACCCAAGCCTCAAAGATCCCAAGCCAAGCTCCAGGAACCCAAGTCTCGAAGATCCTAAGGCAAGCTCCAGGTACCCAAGCCTCGAAGATCCCAAGCCAAGCTCCACGAACCCAAGCCTCGTAGATCCCAAGCCAAGCTCCAGGATCCCAAGCCTTGACGGTCCCAAGCCAAGCTCCGGGAGCTCAAATCTCAAAGATCCCAAGCCAAGCTCCAGGAACTCAAACCTCGAAGATCCCAAGCCAAGCTCCAAGAACCCAAGCCTCGAAGATCCCAAACCAAACTCCACAAACCCAAGCCTCGAAGATCCCAAGCCAAGCTCTAGGAACCCAAACCTCGAAGATCCCAAACCAAGCTCCACGAACCCAAGCCTCGAAGATCCCAAGCCAAGCTCCAGGAACCCAAGCCTCGAAGATCCCAGGCCAAGCTCCAGGAACCCAAGCCTCGAAGATCCCAGGCGAAGCTCCAGGAACCCAAGCGTCAAAGATCCCAAGCCAAGCTCCAGGAACTCTAGCCTCGAAGATCACAAGCTAAGCTCCAGGAACCCAAGCCTGGAAGAACCCAAGCCTCAACGATCCCAAGCCAAGCTCCAGGAACCAAAGCTTCGAAGATTCCAAGCCAAGCTCAAGGAACCCAAGCCTCAAAGATCCCAAGCCAAGCTGCAGGAGCCCAAGCCTCGAAGATCCCAAACCAAGCTCCACAAACCCAAGCCTCGAAGATCCCAAACCAAGCTCCACGAACCCAAGCCTCGAAGATCCCAAGCCAAGCTCCAGGAACCCAAGCCTCGAAGATCCCAGGCCAAGCTCCAGGAACCCAAGCCTCGAAGATCCCAGGCGAAGCTCCAGGAACCCAAGCCTCAAAGATCCCAAGCCAAGCTCCAGGAACTCAAGCCTCGAAGATCACAAGCTAAGCTCCAGGAACCCAAGCCTGGAAGAACCCAAGCCTCAACGATCCCAAGCCAAGCTCCAGCAACCAAAGCTTCGAAGATTCCAAGCCAAGCTCCAGGAACCCAAGCCTCGAAAATCCCAAGCCAAGCTCCAGGAACCCAAGTCTCAAAGATCCCAAGCCAATCTCCAGGTACACAAGCCTCGAAGATCCCAAGCCAAGCTCCAGGAACTCAAGCCTCGAAGATCCCAAGCCAAGCTCCAAGAACCCAAGCCTCGAAGGTCCCAAGCCAAGCTCCACAAACCCAAGCCTCGAGGATCCCAAGCCAAGCTCCAGAAACCCAAGCCTCGAACATCCCAAGTCAAGCTCCACGAACCGAAGTCTCGAAGGTCCCAAGGCAAGTTCCAGGTACTCAAGCCTCGAAGATCCCAAGCCAAGCTCCACGAACCCAAGCCTCTAAGATCCCAAGCCAAGCTCCAGGATCCCAAGCCTCGAAGATCCCAAGCCAAGCTCCAGGAACCCAAGCCTCGAATATCCCAAGCCAAGCTCCACGAACCCTTGCCTCGAAGATCCCACTCCAAGCCTCAGGATCCCAAGCCTCGAAGATCCGAAGCAAAGCTCCAGGGACCCAAGCCTCGAAGATCCCAAGCCAAGCTCCAGGAACCCAAGCCTCGAAGATCCAAAGCCAAGCACCAGGAACCCAAGCCTCGAATCTCCCAAGCCAGGCTCCAGGAACCCAAGCCTCGAAGTTCCCAAGGCAAGCTCCAGGAACCCAAGCCTCGAAGATCGCTAGCCAAGCTCCAGGAACCCAAACCTTGTAGATCCCAAGGCAAGTTCCAGGAAACCAAGCCTGGAAGAACCCATGCCTCAAAGATCCCAAGCCAAGCTCCAGGAAGCCAAGCCTCTAAGATCCAACGCCAAGCTCTAGGATCCCAAACCTCGAAGATCCCAAGCCAAGCTCCACGAACCCAAGCCTCGAAGATCACAAGCCAAACTCCAGGATCCCAAGCCTCGAAGATCCCAAGCCATGCTCCAGGAACCCAAGCCTGGAAGATCCCAAACCAAGCTCCAGGAACCCAAACCTTGAAGATCCCAAGCCAAGCTCTAGGAACCGAAGCCTGGAAGAATCCAAGCCGCAAAGATCCCAAGCCAAGCTCCAGGAACCCAAGTCTCAAAGATCCCAAGCCAATCTCCAGGTACACAAGCCTCGAAGATCCCAAGCCAAGCTCCAAGAACCCAAGCCTCGAAGATCCCAAACCAAGCTCCACAAACCTAAGACTCGAAGATCCCAAGCCAAGCTTTAGGAACCCAAGCCTCGAAGATCCCAAGCCAAGCTCCACGAACCCAAGCCTCGAAGATCCCAAGCCAAGCTCCAGGAACCCAAGCCTCGAAGATCCCAGGCCAAGCTCCAGGAACCCAAGCCTCGAAGATCCCAAGCCAAGCTCCAGGAACCCAAGCCTGGAAGAACCCAATCCTCAACGATCCCAAGCCATGCTCCAGGAACCCAAGCTTCGAAGATTCCAAGCCAAGCTCCAGGAACCCAAGCCTTGACGGTCCCAAGCCAAGCTCCAGGAACTCAAGCCTCAAAGCTCCCAAGCCAAGCTCCACGAACCCAAGCCTCGAAGATCCCAAGCCAAACTCCAGGATCCCAAGCCTCGAAGATCACAAGCCAAGCTCCAGGAACCCAAGCCTGGAAGAACCCAAGCCTCAACGATCCCAAGCCAAGCTCCAGGAACCAAAGCTTCGAAGATTCCAAGCCAAGCTCCAGGAACCCAAGCCTCGAAGATCCCAAGCCAAGCTCCAAGAACCCAAGCCTCGAAGGTCCCAAGCCAAGCTCCACAAACCCAAGCCTCGAGGATCCCAAGCCAAGCTCCAGAAACCCAAGCCTCGAACATCCCAAGTCAAGCTCCACGAACCCAAGTCTCGAAGATCCCAAGGCAAGCTCCAGGTACTCAAGCCTCGAAGATCCCAAGCCAAGCTCCACGAACCCAAGCCTCGAAGATCCCAAGCCAAGCTCCAGGATCCCAAGCCTCGAAGATCCCAAGCCAAGCTCCAGGAACCCAAGCCTCGAATATCCCAAGACAAGCTCCACGAACCCTTGCCTCGAAGATCCCACTCCAAGCCTCAGGATCCCAAGCCTCGAAGATCCGAAGCAAAGCTCCAGGAACCCAAGCCTCGAAGATCCCAAGCCAAGCTCCCGGAACCCAAGCCTCGAAGATCCAAAGCCAAGCACCAGGAACCCAAGTCTCGAATCTCCCAAGCCAGGCTCCAGGAACCCAAGCCTCGAAGTTCCCAAGGCAAGCTCCAGGAACCCAAGCCTCGAAGATCGCTAGCCAAGCTCCAGGAACCCAAACCTTGTAGATCCCAAGGCAAGTTCCAGGAAACCAAGCCTGGAAGAACCCATGCATCAAAGATCCCAAGCCAAGCTCCAGGAACCCAAGCCTCAAAGATCCCACGCCAAGCTCTAGGATCCCAAACCTCGAAGATCCCAAGCCAAGCTCCAGGAACCCAAGGCTTGATGGTCCCAAGCCAAGCTGCAGGAACCCAAGCCTCAAAGATCCCAAGCCAAGCTCCAGGAACCCAAGTCACGTAGATCCCAAGCCAAGCTCCAGGATCCCAAGCCTTGACGGTGCCAAGCCAAGCTCCGGGAGCTCAAGTCTCAAAGATCCCAAGCCAAGCTCCAGGAACTCAAACCTCGAAGATCCCAAGCCAAGCTCCAAGAACCCAAGCCTCGAAGATCCCAAGCCAAGCTCCACAAACCCAAACCTCGAAGATCCCAAGCCAAGCTCCAGAAACCCAAGCCTCGAATATCCCAAGCCAAGCTCCACGAACCCAAGTCTCGAAGATCCCAAGGCAAGCTCCAGGTACTCAAGGCTCGAAGATCCCAAGCCAAGCTCCACGAACACAATCCTCGAAGATCCCAAGCCAAGCTCCAGGATCCTAAGCCTCGAAGATCCCAAGCCAAGCTCCAGGAACCCAAGCCTCGAATATCCCAAGCCAAGCTCCACGAAAACAAGCCTCGAAGATCCCACTCCAAGCCTCAGGATCCCAAGCCTCGAAGATCCCAAGCAAAGCTCCAGGAACCCAAGCCTCGAAGATCCCAAGCCAAGCTCCAGGAACCCAAGCCTCGAAGATCCAAAGCCAAGCACCAGGAACCCAAGCCTCGAAGCTCCCAAGCCAGGCTCCAGGAACCCAAGCCTCGAAGATCCCAGGCCAAGCTCCAGGAACCCAAGCCTCGAAGATCCCAAGCCAAGCTCCAGGAACCCAAGCCTGGAAGAACCCAATCCTCAACGATCCCAAGCCATGCTCCAGGAACCCAAGCTTCGAAGATTCCAAGCCAAGCTCCAGGAACCCAAGCCTTGACGGTCCCAAGCCAAGCTCCAGGAACTCAAGCCTCAAAGCTCCCAAGCCAAGCTCCACGAACCCAAGCCTCGAAGATCCCAAGCCAAACTCCAGGATCCCAAGCCTCGAAGATCACAAGCCAAGCTCCAGGAACCCAAGCCTGGAAGAACCCAAGCCTCAACGATCCCAAGCCAAGCTCCAGGAACCAAAGCTTCGAAGATTCCAAGCCAAGCTCCAGGAACCCAAGCCTCGAAGATCCCAAGCCAAGCTCCAAGAACCCAAGCCTCGAAGGTCCCAAGCCAAGCTCCACAAACCCAAGCCTCGAGGATCCCAAGCCAAGCTCCAGAAACCCAAGCCTCGAACATCCCAAGTCAAGCTCCACGAACCCAAGTCTCGAAGATCCCAAGGCAAGCTCCAGGTACTCAAGCCTCGAAGATCCCAAGCCAAGCTCCACGAACCCAAGCCTCGAAGATCCCAAGCCAAGCTCCAGGATCCCAAGCCTCGAAGATCCCAAGCCAAGCTCCAGGAACCCAAGCCTCGAATATCCCAAGACAAGCTCCACGAACCCTTGCCTCGAAGATCCCACTCCAAGCCTCAGGATCCCAAGCCTCGAAGATCCGAAGCAAAGCTCCAGGAACCCAAGCCTCGAAGATCCCAAGCCAAGCTCCCGGAACCCAAGCCTCGAAGATCCAAAGCCAAGCACCAGGAACCCAAGTCTCGAATCTCCCAAGCCAGGCTCCAGGAACCCAAGCCTCGAAGTTCCCAAGGCAAGCTCCAGGAACCCAAGCCTCGAAGATCGCTAGCCAAGCTCCAGGAACCCAAACCTTGTAGATCCCAAGGCAAGTTCCAGGAAACCAAGCCTGGAAGAACCCATGCATCAAAGATCCCAAGCCAAGCTCCAGGAACCCAAGCCTCAAAGATCCCACGCCAAGCTCTAGGATCCCAAACCTCGAAGATCCCAAGCCAAGCTCCAGGAACCCAAGTCACGTAGATCCCAAGCCAAGCTCCAGGATCCCAAGCCTTGACGGTGCCAAGCCAAGCTCCGGGAGCTCAAGTCTCAAAGATCCCAAGCCAAGCTCCAGGAACTCAAACCTCGAAGATCCCAAGCCAAGCTCCAAGAACCCAAGCCTCGAAGATCCCAAGCCAAGCTCCACAAACCCAAACCTCGAAGATCCCAAGCCAAGCTCCAGAAACCCAAGCCTCGAATATCCCAAGCCAAGCTCCACGAACCCAAGTCTCGAAGATCCCAAGGCAAGCTCCAGGTACTCAAGGCTCGAAGATCCCAAGCCAAGCTCCACGAACACAATCCTCGAAGATCCCAAGCCAAGCTCCAGGATCCTAAGCCTCGAAGATCCCAAGCCAAGCTCCAGGAACCCAAGCCTCGAATATCCCAAGCCAAGCTCCACGAAAACAAGCCTCGAAGATCCCACTCCAAGCCTCAGGATCCCAAGCCTCGAAGATCCCAAGCAAAGCTCCAGGAACCCAAGCCTCGAAGATCCCAAGCCAAGCTCCAGGAACCCAAGCCTCGAAGATCCAAAGCCAAGCACCAGGAACCCAAGCCTCGAAGCTCCCAAGCCAGGCTCCAGGAACCCAAGCCTCGAAGTTCCCAAGGCAAGCTCCAGGAACCCAAGCCTCGAAGATCGATAGCCAAGCTCCAGGAACCCAAACCTTGTAGATCCCAAGGCAAGTTCCAGGAAACTAAGCCTGGAAGAACCCAAGCCTCAAAGATCCCAAGCCAAGCTCCAGGAACCCAAGCTTCGAAGATCCCAAGCCAAGCTGCAGGAGCCCAAGCCTCGAAGATCCCAAGCCAAGCTCCAGGAACCCAAGCCTTGACGGTCCCAAGCCAAGCTCCAGGAACTCAAGCCTCATAGATCCCAAGCCAAGCTCCACGAACCCAAGCCTCGAAGATCACAAGCCAAACTCCAGGATCCCAAGCCTCGAAGATCCCAAGCCAAGCTCCAGGAACCCAAGCCTGGAAGATCCCAAACCAAGCTCCAGGAACCCAAACCTTGAAGATCTCAAGCCAAGCTCTAGGAACCGAAGCCTGGAAGAATCCAAGCCGCAAAGATCCCAAGCCAGGCTCCAGGAACCCAAGTCTCAAAGATCCCAAGCCAATCTCCAGGTACACAAGCGTCGAAGATCCCAAGCCAAGCTCCAAGAACCAAAGCCTCGAAGATCCCAAACCAAGCTCCACAAACCCAAGCCTCGAAGATCCCAAGCCAAGCTCCAGGAACCCAAGCCTCGAAGATCCCAGGCCAAGCTCCAGGAACCCAAGCCTCGAAGATCCCAGGCGAAGCTCCAGGAACCAAAGCCTCGAAGATCCCAAGCCAAGCTCCAGGAACCCAAGCCTCGAAGATCCCAAGCCAAGCTCCAGGAGCCCAAGCTTGGAAGAACCCAATCCTCAACGATCCCAAGCCATGCTCCAGGAACCCAAGTTCGAAGATTCCAAGCCAAGCTCCAGGAACCCAAACCTTGACGGTCCCAAGCCAAGCTCCAGGAACTCAAGCCTCAAAGCTCCCAAGCCAAGCTCCACGAACCCAAGCCTCGAAGATCCCAAGCCAAACTCCAGGATCCCAAGCCTCGAAGATCCCAAGCCAAGCTCCAGGAACCCAAGCCTGGAAGATCCCGAACCAAGCTCCAGGAACCCAAACCTTGAAGATCCCAAGCCAAGCTCTAGGAACCGAAGCCTGGAAGAATCCAAGCCTCAAAGATCCCAAGCCAAGCTCCAGGAACCCAAGCCTCGAAGATCCCAAGCCAAGCTCCAGGAACCCAAGTCTCAAAGATCCCAAGCCAATCTCCAGGGGCACAAGCCTCAAAGATCCCAAGCCAAGCTCCAGGAACCCAAGCCTTGACGGTCCCAAGCCAAGCTCCAGGAACCCAAGTCTCAAAGATCCCAAGCCAATCTCCAGGTACACAAGCCTCGAAGATCCCAAGCCAAGCTCCAAGAACCCAAGCCTCGAAGATCCCAAATCAAGCTCCACAAACCCAAGCCTCGAAGATCCCAAGCCAAGCTCTAGGAAACCAAGCCTCGAAGATCCCAAGCCAAGCTCCACGAACCCAAGCCTCGAAGATCCCAAGCCAAGCTCCAGGAACCCAAGCCTCGAAGATCCCAGGCCAAGCTCCAGGAACCCAAGCCTCGAAGATCCCAGGCGAAGCTCCTGGAACCCAAACCTTGAAGATTCCAAGCCAAGCTCCAGGAACCCAAGCCTGGAAGAACCCAAGCCTCGAAGATCCCAAGCCAAGCTCCAGGAACCCAAGCCTTCACGGTCCCAAGCCAAGATCCAGGAACCCAAGCCTCGAAGATCCCAAGCCTAGCTCCTGGAACCCACACCTTGAAGATTCCAAGCCAAGCTCCAGGAACCCAAGCCTGGAAGAACCCAAGCCTCAAAGATCCCAAGCCAAGCTCCAGGAGCCCAAGCCTCGAAGATCCCAAGCCAAGCTCCAGGAACCGAAGCCTTGACGGTCCCAAGCCAAGCTCCAGGACCCCAAGTCTCAAAGATCCCAAGCCAAGCTCCAGGAACTCAAGTCTTGAACCCAAACCTTGAAGATCCCAAGCCAAGCTCTAGGAACCGAAGCCTGGAAGAATCCAAGCCTCAAAGATCCCAAGCCAAGCTCCGGGAACCCAAGCCTCGAAGATCCCAAGCCAAGCTCCAGGAACCCAAGTCTCAAAGATCCCAAGCCAATCTCCAGGTACACAAGCCTCAAAGATCCCAAGCCAAGCTCCAGGAACCCAAGCCTTGACGGTCCCAAGCCAAGCTCCAGGAACCCAAGTCTAAAAGATCCCAAGCCAATCTCCAGGTACACAAGCCTCGAAGATCCCAAGCCAAGCTCCAAGAACCCAAGCCTCGAAGATCCCAAATCAACCTCCACAAACCCAAGCCTCGAAGATCCCAAGCCAAGCTCTAGGAACCCAAGCCTCGAAGATCCCAAGCCAAGCTCCACGAACCCAAGCCTCGAAGATCCCAAGCCAAGCTCCAGGAACCCAAGCCTCGAAGATCCCAGGCCAAGCTTCAGGAACCCAAGCCTCGAAGATCCCAGGCGAAGCTCCTGGAACCCAAACCTTGAAGATTCCAAGCCAAGCTCCAGGAACCCAAGCCTGGAAGAACCCAAGCCTCGAAGATCCCAAGCCAAGCTCCAGGAACCCAAGCCTTCACGGTCCCAAGCCAAGCTCCAGGAACCCAAGCCTCGAAGATCCCAAGACTAGCTCCTGGAACCCAAACAATGAAGATTCCAAGCCAAGCTCCAGGAACCCAAGCCTGGAATAACCCAAGCCTCGAAGATCCCAAGCCAAGCTCCAGGAACCCAAGCCTCGAAGATCCCAAGCCAAGCTCCAGGAACCCAAGCCTCGAAGATCCCAAGCCAAGCTCCTGGAACCCAAACCTTGAAGATTCCAAGCCAAGCTCCAGGAACCCAAGCCTGAAAGAACCCAAGCCTCAAAGATCCCAAGCCAAGCTCCAGGAACCCAAGCCTCGAAGATCCCAAGCAAAGCTACAGGAACCCAAGCCTCGAAGATCCCAAGCCAAGATCCAGGAACCCGTGCCTCAAAGATCCCAAGCCAAGCTCCAGGAACCCAAGCCTCGAAGATCCCAGGCCAAGCTCCAGGAACCCAAGCCTCGAAGATCCCAAGCAAAGCTCTAGGAACCCAAGCCTTGAAGATCCCAAGCTAAGCTCCAGGAACGGTGGCCTCGAAGATCCCAAGCCAAGCTCCAGGATCCCAAGCCAAGCTCCAGGAGCCCAAGCCTTGACCGTCCCAAGCCATCCTCCAGGAACCCAAGCCTGAAAGATCCCAAGCCAAGCTCCAGGAACCCAAGTCTCGAAGATCCCAAGGCAAGCTCCTGGAACCCAGGCCTCGAAGATCCCAAGCAAAGCTCCACGAACCCAAGCCTCGAAAATCCCAAGCCAAGCTCCAGGATCCCAAGCCAAGTTCCAGGATCCCAAGCGTCGAAGATCCCAAGCCAAGCGCCAGGAACCCAAACCTTGAAGATCCCAAGCCAAGCTCCAGGAACCCAAGCCTGGAAGAACCCAAGCCTCAAAGATCCCAAGCCAAGCTCCAGGTACGCAAGCCTCGAAGATCCCAAGTCAAGCTCCAGGATCCCAAGCCAAGCTCCAGGAACCCAAGCCTCGAAGATCCCAAGCCAAGCTCCAGGAACCCAAGCCTCGAAGATCCCAGGCCAAGCTCCAGGAACCCAAGCCTCGAAGATCCCAAGCCAAGCTCCAGGAACCCAAGCCTCGAAGATCCCAAGCCAAGCTCCAGGAACCCAAGCCTGGAAGAACACAAGCCTCAAAGATCCCAAGCCAAGCTCCAGGAACCCAAGCATGGAAGAACCCAAGCCTCAAAGAACCCAAGCCAAGCTCCAGGATCCCAAGCTTCGAAGATTCCAAGCCAAGCTCCAGGAACCCAAGCCTCGAAAATCCCAAGCCAAGCTCCAGGAACCCAAGCCTTGACGGTCCCAAGCCATCCTCCAGGAACCCAAGTCTGAAAGATCCCAAGCCAAGCTCCAGGAACCCAAGTCTCGTAGATCCCAAGGCAAGCTCCAGGAACCCAGGCCTCGAAGATCCCAAGCAAAGCTCCACGAACCCAAGCCTCGAATATCCCAAGCCAAGCTCCAGGAACCCAAGCCTCGAAGATCCCAAGCCAAGCTCCAGGAACCCAAGCCTGGAAGAACCCAAGCCTCAAAGATCCCAAGCCAAGCTCCAGGAACGCAAGCCTCGAAGATCCCAAGCCAAGCTCCAGGATCACAAGCCAAGCTCCAGGAACCCAAGACTCGAAGATCCCAAGCCAAGCGCCAGGAACCCAAGCCTCGAAGATCCCAAGCCAAGCTCCACGAACCCAAGCCTCGAAGATCCCAGGCCAAGCTCCAAGAACCCAAGCCTCGAAGATCCCAGGCGAAGCTCCTGGAACCCAAACCTTGAAGATTCCAAGCCAAGCTCCAGGAACCCAAGCCTGGAAGAACCCAAGCCTCGAAGATCCCAAGCCAAGCTCCAGGAACCCAAGCCTTCACGGTCCCAAGCCAAGCTCCAGGAACCCAAGCCTCGAAGATCCCAAGCCAAGCTCCAGGAACTCAAGTCTTGAACCCAAACCTTGAAGATCCCAAGCCAAGCTCTAGGAACCGAAGCCTGGAAGAATCCAAGCCTCAAAGATCCCAAGCCAAGCTCCGGGAACCCAAGCCTCGAAGATCCCAAGCCAAGCTCCAGGAACCCAAGTCTCAAAGATCCCAAGCCAATCTCCAGGTACACAAGCCTCAAAGATCCCAAGCCAAGCTCCAGGAACCCAAGCCTTGACGGTCCCAAGCCAAGCTCCAGGAACCCAAGTCTAAAAGATCCCAAGCCAATCTCCAGGTACACAAGCCTCGAAGATCCCAAGCCAAGCTCCAAGAACCCAAGCCTCGAAGATCCCAAATCAACCTCCACAAACCCAAGCCTCGAAGATCCCAAGCCAAGCTCTAGGAACCTAAGCCTCGAAGATCCCAAGCCAAGCTCCACGAACCCAAGCCTCGAAGATCCCAAGCCAAGCTCCAGGAACCCAAGCCTCGAAGATCCCAGGCCAAGCTTCAGGAACCCAAGCCTCGAAGATCCCAGGCGAAGCTCCTGGAACCCAAACCTTGAAGATTCCAAGCCAAGCTCCAGGAACCCAAGCCTGGAAGAACCCAAGCCTCGAAGATCCCAAGCCAAGCTCCAGGAACCCAAGCCTTCACGGTCCCAAGCCAAGCTCCAGGAACCCAAGCCTCGAAGATCCCAAGACTAGCTCCTGGAACCCAAACAATGAAGATTCCAAGCCAAGCTCCAGGAACCCAAGCCTGGAATAACCCAAGCCTCGAAGATCCCAAGCCAAGCTCCAGGAACCCAAGCCTCGAAGATCCCAAGCCAAGCTCCAGGAACCCAAGCCTCGAAGATCCCAAGCCAAGCTCCTGGAACCCAAACCTTGAAGATTCCAAGCCAAGCTCCAGGAACCCAAGCCTGAAAGAACCCAAGCCTCAAAGATCCCAAGCCAAGCTCCAGGAACCCAAGCCTCGAAGATCCCAAGCCAAGCTACAGGAACCCAAGCCTCGAAGATCCCAAGCCAAGATCCAGGAACCCGTGCCTCAAAGATCCCAAGCCAAGCTCCAGGAACCCAAGCCTCGAAGATCCCAGGCCAAGCTCCAGGAACCCAAGCCTCGAAGATCCCAAGCAAAGCTCTAGGAACCCAAGCCTTGAAGATCCCAAGCTAAGCTCCAGGAACGGTGGCCTCGAAGATCCCAAGCCAAGCTCCAGGATCCCAAGCCAAGCTCCAGGAGCCCAAGCCTTGACCGTCCCAAGCCATCCTCCAGGAACCCAAGCCTGAAAGATCCCAAGCCAAGCTCCAGGAACCCAAGTCTCGAAGATCCCAAGGCAAGCTCCTGGAACCCAGGCCTCGAAGATCCCAAGCAAAGCTCCACGAACCCAAGCCTCGAAAATCCCAAGCCAAACTCCAGGATCCCAAGCCAAGTTCCAGGATCCCAAGCGTCGAAGATCCCAAGCCAAGCGCCAGGAACCCAAACCTTGAAGATCCCAAGCCAAGCTCCAGGAACCCAAGCCTGGAAGAACCCAAGCCTCAAAGATCCCAAGCCAAGCTCCAGGTACGCAAGCCTCGAAGATCCCAAGTCAAGCTCCAGGATCCCAAGCCAAGCTCCAGGAACCCAAGCCTCGAAGATCCCAAGCCAAGCTCCAGGAACCCAAGCCTCGAAGATCCCAGGCCAAGCTCCAGGAACCCAAGCCTCGAAGATCCCAAGCCAAGCTCCAGGAACCCAAGCCTCGAAGATCCCAAGCCAAGCTCCAGGAACCCAAGCCTGGAAGAACACAAGCCTCAAAGATCCCAAGCCAAGCTCCAGGAACCCAAGCATGGAAGAACCCAAGCCTCAAAGAACCCAAGCCAAGCTCCAGGATCCCAAGCTTCGAAGATTCCAAGCCAAGCTCCAGGAACCCAAGCCTCGAAAATCCCAAGCCAAGCTCCAGGAACCCAAGCCTTGACGGTCCCAAGCCATCCTCCAGGAACCCAAGTCTGAAAGATCCCAAGCCAAGCTCCAGGAACCCAAGTCTCGTAGATCCCAAGGCAAGCTCCAGGAACCCAGGCCTCGAAGATCCCAAGCAAAGCTCCACGAACCCAAGCCTCGAATATCCAAGCCAAGCTCCAGGAACCCAAGCCTCGAAGATCCCAAGCCAAGCTCCAGGAACACAAGCCTGGAAGAACCCAAGCCTCAAAGATCCCAAGCCAAGCTCCAGGAACGCAAGCCTCGAAGATCCCAAGCCAAGCTCCAGGATCACAAGCCAAGCTCCAGGAACCCAAGACTCGAAGATCCCAAGCCAAGCGCCAGGAACCCAAGCCTCGAAGATCCCAAGCCAAGCTCCACGAACCCAAGCCTCGAAGATCCCAGGCCAAGCTCCAAGAACCCAAGCCTCGAAGATCCCAGGCGAAGCTCCTGGAACCCAAACCTTGAAGATTCCAAGCCAAGCTCCAGGAACCCAAGCCTGGAAGAACCCAAGCCTCGAAGATCCCAAGCCAAGCTCCAGGAACCCAAGCCTTCACGGTCCCAAGCCAAGCTCCAGGAACCCAAGCCTCGAAGATCCCAAGCCTAGCTCCTGGAACCCACACCTTGAAGATTCCAAGCCAAGCTCCAGGAACCCAATCCTGGAAGAACCCAAGCCTCAAAGATCCCAAGCCAAGCTCCAGGAACCAAGCCTCGAAGATCCCAAGCCAAGCTCCAGGAACCCAAGCCTTGACGGTCCCAAGCCAAGCACCAGGACCCCAAGTCTCAAAGATCCCAAGCCAAGCTCCAGGAACTCAAGTCTCGAAGATCCCAAGACAAGCTCCAAGAACCCAAGCCTCGAAGATCCCAAGCCAAGCTCCACAAACCCAAGCCTCGAAGATCCCAAGCCAAGCGCCAGGAACCCAAGCCTCGAATATCCCAAGCCAAGCTCCACGAACCCAAGCCTCGAAGATCCCACGCCAAGCTCCAGGATCCCAAGCCTCGAAGATCCCAGGCCAAGCTCCTGGAACCCAAGCCTCGAAGATCCCAAGCCAAGCTCCAGGAACCCAAGCCTCGAAGATCCCAAGCCAAGCTCCAGGAACCCAAGCCTGGAAGAACACAAGCCTCAAAGATCCCAAGCCAAGCTCCAGGAACCCAAGCATGGAAGAACCCAAGCCTCAAAGATCCCAAGCCAAGCTCCAGGATCCCAAGCTTCGAAGATTCCAAGCCAAGCTCCAGGAACCCAAGCCTCGAAAATCCCAAGCCAAGCTCCAGGAACCCAAGCCTTGACGGTCCCAAGCCATCCTCCAGGAACCCAAGTCTGAAAGATCCCAAGCCAAGCTCCAGGAACCCAAGTCTCGTAGATCCCAAGGCAAGCTCCAGGAACCCAGGCCTCGAAGATCCCAAGCAAAGCTCCACGAACCCAAGCCTCGAATATCCCAAGCCAAGCTCCAGGAACCCAAGCCTCGTTAGATCCCAAGCCAAGCTCCAGGAACCCAAGCCTCAAAGATCCCAAGCCAAGCTCCAGGAACGCAAGCCTCGAAGATCCCAAGCCAAGCTCCAGGATCACAAGCCAATCTCCAGGAACCCAAGCCTCGAAGATCCCAGTCCAAGCTCCAGGAACCCAAGCCTCGAAAATCCCAAGCCAAGCTCTAGGAACCCAAGCCTTGAAGATCCCAAGCTAAGCTCCAGGAACGCAAGCCTCGAAGATCCCAAGCCAAGCTCCAGGATCCCAAGCCAAGCTCCAGGAAACGAAGCCTCGAAGATCCCAAGCCAAGCTCCAGGAACCCAAGCCTCGAATATCCCAAGCCAAGCTCCAGGAACCCAAGCCTGGAAGAACCCAAGCCTCAACGATCCCAAGCCATGCTCCAGGAACCCAAGCTTCGAAGATTCCAAGCCAAGCTCCAGGAACCCAAGCCTTGACGGTCCCAAGCCAAGCTCCAGGAACTCAAGCCTCAAAGCTCCCAAGCCAAGCTCCACGAACCCAAGCTTCGAAGATCCCAAGCCAAAATCCAGGATCCCAAGCCTCGAAGATCCCAAGCCAAGCTCCAGGAACCCAAGCCTGGAAGATCCCGAACCAAGCTCCAGGAACCCAAACCTTGAAGATCCCAAGCCAAGCTCTAGGAACCGAAGCCTGGAAGAATCCAAGCCTCAAAGATCCCAAGCCAAGCTCCGGGAACCCAAGCCTCGAAGATCCCAAGCAAGCTCCAGGAACCCAAGTCTCAAAGATCCCAAGCCAATCTCCAGGTACACAAGCCTCAAAGATCCAAGCCAAGCTCCAGGAACCCAAGCCTTGACGGTCCCAAGCCAAGCTCCAGGAACCCAAGTCTAAAAGATCAAAAACCAATCTCCAGGTACACAAGCCTCGAAGATCCCAAGCCAAGCTCCAAGAACCCAAGCCTCGAAGATCCCAAATCAAGCTCCACAGACCCAAGCCTCGATGATCCCAAGCCAAGCTCTAGGAACCCAAGCCTCGAAGATCCCAAGCGAAGCTCCACGAACCCAAGCCTCGAAGATCCCAAGCCAAGCTCCAGGAACCCAAGCCTCGAAGATCCCAGGCCAAGCTCCAGGAACCCAAGCCTCGAAGATCCCAGGCGAGGCTCCTGGAACCCAAACCTTGAAGATTCCAAGCCAAGCTCCAGGAACCCAAGCCTGGAAGAACCCAAGCCTCGAAGATCCCATGCCAAGCTCCAGGAACCCAAGCCTTCACGGTCCCGAGCAAAGCTCCAGGAACCCAAGCCTCGAAGATCCCAAGCCTAGCTCCTGGAACCCAAACCTTGATGATTCCAAGCCAAGCTCCAGGAACCCAAGTCTCGAAGATCCCAAGGCAAGCTCCAGGTACTCAAGGCTCGAAGATCCCAAGCCAAGCTCCACGAACCCAAGCCTCGAAGATCCCAAGCCAAGCTCCAGGATCCTAAGCCTCGAAGATCCCAAGCCAAGCTCCAGGAACCCAAGCCTCGAATATCCCAAGCCAAGTTCCACGAACCCAAGCCTCGAAGATCCCACTCCAAGCCTCAGGATCCCAAGCCTCGAAGATCCCAAGCAAAGCTCCAGGAACCCAAGCCTCGAAGATCCCAAGCCAAGCTCCAGGAACTCAAGCCTCGAAGATCCAAAGCCAAGCACCAGGAACCCAAGCCTCGAAGATCGCTAGCCAAGCTCCAGGAACCCAAACCTTGTAGATCCCAAGGGAAGTTCCAGGAAACCAAGCCTGGAAGAACCCAAGCCTCAAAGATCCCAAGCCAAGCTCCAGGAACCCAAGCTTCGAAGATCCCAAGCCAAGCTGCAGGAGCCCAAGCCTCGAAGATCCCAAGCCAAGCTCCAGGAACCCAAGCCTTGACGGTCCCAAGCCAAGCTCCAGGAACTCAAGCCTCAAAGATCCCAAGCCAAGCTCCACGAACCCAAGCCTCGAAGATCCCAAGCCAAACTCCAGGATCCCAAGCCTCGAAGATCCCAAGCCAAGCTCCAGGAACCCAAGCCTGGAAGATCCCAAACCAAGCTCCAGGAACCCAAACCTTGAAGATCCCAAGCCAAGCTCTAGGAACCGAAGCCTGGAAGAATCCAAGCCGCAAAGATCCCAAGCCAAGCTCCAGGAACCCAAGTCTCAAAGATCCCAAGCCAATCTCCAGGTACACAAGCCTCGAAGATCCCAAGCCAAGCTCCAAGAACCCAAGCCTCGAAGATCCCATACCAAGCTCCACAAACCCAATCCTCGAAGATCCCAAGCTAAGCTCTAGGAACCCAAGCCTCGAAGATTCCAAGCCAAGCTCCACGAACCCAAGCCTCGAAGATCCCAAGCCAAGCTCCAGGAGCCCAAGCCTCGAAGATCCCAGGCCAAGGTCCAGGAACCCAAGCCTCGAAGATCCCAGGCGAAGCTCCAGGAACCCAAGCCTCGAAGATCCCAAGCCAAGCTCCAGGAACCCAAGCCTCGAAGATCCCAAGCCAAGCTCCAGGAACCCAAGCCTGGAAGAACCCAAGCCTCAACGATCCCAAGCCATGCTCCAGGAACCCAAGCTTCGAAGATTCCAAGCCAAGCTCCAGGAACCCAAGCCTTGACGGTCCCAAGCCAAGCTCCACGAACCCAAGCCTCGAAGATCCCAAGCCAAACTCCAGGATCCCAAGCTTCGAAGATCCCAAGCCAAGCTCCAGGAACCCAAGCCTGGAAGATCCCGAACCAAGCTCCAGGAACCCAAACCTTGAAGATCGCAAGCCAAGCTCTAGGAACCGAAGCCTGGAAGAATCCAAGCCTCAAAGATCCCAAGCCAAGCTCCAGGAACCAAAGCCTCGAAGATCCCAAGCCAAGCTCCAGGAACCCAAGTCTCAAAGATCCCAAGCCAATCTCCAGGTACACAAGCCTCAAAGATCCCAAGCCAAGCTCCAGGAACCCAAGCCTTGACGGTCCCAAGCCAAGCTCCAGGAACCCAAGTCTCAAAGATCCCAAGCCAATCTCCAGGTACACAAGCCTCGAATATCCCAAGCCAAGCTCCAAGAACCCAAGCCTCGAAGATCCCAAATCAAGCTCCACAAACCCAAGCCTCGAAGATCCCAAGCCAAGCTCTAGGAACCCAAGCCTCGAAGATCCCAAGCCAAGCTCCACGAACCCAAGCCTCGAAGGTCCCAAGCCAAGCTCCAGGAACCAAGCCTCGAAGATCCCAGGCCAAGCTCCAGGAACCCAAGCCTCGAAGATCCCAGGCGAAGCTCCTGGAACCCAAACCTTGAAGATTCCAAGCCAAGCTCCAGGAACCCAAGCCTTGAAGAACCCAAGCCTCGAAGATCCCAAGCCAAGCTCCAGGAACCCAAGCCTTCACGGTCCCAAGCCAAGCTCCAGGAACCCAAGCCTCGAAGATCCCAAGCCTAGCTCCTGGAACCCACACCTTGAAGATTCCAAGCCAAGCTCCAGGAACCCAATCCTGGAAGAACCCAAGCCTCAAAGATCCCAAGCCAAGCTCCAGGAACCCAAGCCTCGAAGATCCCAAGCCAAGCTCCAGGAACCCAAGCCTTGACGGTCCCAAGCCAAGCTCCAGGACCCCAAGTCTCAAAGATCCCAAGCCAAGCTCCAGGAACTCAAGTCTCGAAGATCCCAAGAAAAGCTCCAAGAACCCAAGCCTCGAAGATCCCAAGCCAAGCTCCACAAACCCAAGCCTCGAAGATCCCAAGCCAAGCGCCAGGAACCCAAGCCTCGAATATCCCAAGCCAAGCTCCACAAACCCAAGCCTCAAAGATCCCAAGCCAGGCTCCAGGAACCCAAGCCTCGAAGCTCCCAAGCCAGGCTCCAGGAACACAAGCCTCGAAGTTCCCAAGCCAAGCTCAGGAACCCAAGCCTCGAAGATCGCAAGCAAAGCTCCTGGAACCCAAACCTTGAAGATTCCAAGCCAAGCTCCAGGAACCCAAGCCTGGAAGAACCCAAGCCTCAAAGATCCCAAGCCGAGCTCCAGGAACCCAAGCCTCGAAGATCCCAAGCCAAGCTCCAGGAACCCAAGCCTCGAAGATCCCAAGCCAAGATCCAGGAACCCAAGCCTCAAAGATCCCAAGCCAAGCTCCAGGAACCCAAGCCTCGAAGATCCCAGGCCAAGCTCCAGGAACCCAAGCCTCGAAGATCCCAAGCCAAGCTCTAGGAACCCAAGCCTTGAAGATCCCAAGCTAAGCTCCAGGAACGCGAGCCTCGAAGATCCCAAGCCAAGCTCCAGGATCCCAAGCCAAGCTCCAGGAAACCAAGCCTCGAAGATCCCAAGCCAAGCTCCAGGAACCCAAGCCTCGAAGATCCCAAGCCAAGCTCCAGGAACCCAAGCCTGGAAGAACCCAAGCCTCAACGATCCCAAGCCATGCTCCAGGAACCCAAGCTTCGAAGATTCCAAGCCAAGCTCCAGGAACCCAAGCCTTGACGGTCCCAAGCCAAGCTCCAGGAACTCAAGCCTCATAGCTCCCAAGCCAAGCTCCACGAACCCAAGCCTCGAAGATCCCAAGCCAAACTCCAGGATCCCAAGCCTCGAAGATCCCAAGCCAAGCTCCAGGAACCCAAGCCTGGAAGATCCCGAACCAAGCTCCAGGAACCCAAACCTTGAAGATCGCAAGCCAAGCTCTAGGAACCGAAGCCTGGAAGAATCCAAGCCTCGAAGATCCCAAGCCAAGCTCCAGGAACCCAAGCCTCGAAGATCCCAAGCCAAGCTCCAGGAACCCAAGCCTCGAAGATCCCAAGCCAAGCTCCTGGAACCCAAACCTTGAAGATTCCAAGCCAAGCTCCAGGAACCCAAGCCTGAAAGAACCCAAGCCTCAAAGATCCCAAGCCAAGCTCCAGGAACCCAAGCCTCGAAGATCCCAAGCCAAGCTACAGGAACCCAAGCCTCGAAGATCCCAAGCCAAGATCCAGGAACCCGTGCCTCAAAGATCCCAAGCCAAGCTCCAGGAACCCAAGCCTCGAAGATCCCAGGCCAAGCTCCAGGAACCCAAGCCTCGAAGATCCCAAGCAAAGCTCTAGGAACCCAAGCCTTGAAGATCCCAAGCTAAGCTCCAGGAACGGAAGCCTCGAAGATCCCAAGCCAAGCTCCAGGATCCAAGTCAAGCTCCAGGAGCCCAAGCCTTGACCGTCCCAAGCCATCCTCCAGGAACCCAAGCCTGAAAGATCCCAAGCCAAGCTCCAGGAACCCAAGTCTCGAAGATCCCAAGGCAAGCTCCTGGAACCCAGGCCTCGAAGATCCCAAGCAAAGCTCCACGAACCCAAGCCTCGAAAATCCCAAGCCAAGCTCCAGGATCCCAAGCCAAGTTCCAGGATCCCAAGCGTCGGAAGATCCCAAGCCAAGCGCCAGGAACCCAAACCTTGAAGATCCCAAGCCAAGGTCCAGGAACCCAAGCCTGGAAGAACCCAAGCCTCAAAGATCCCAAGCCAAGCTCCAGGTACGCAAGCCTCGAAGATCCCAGTCAAGCTCCAGGATCCCAAGCCAAGCTCCAGGAACCCAAGCCTCGAAGATCCCAAGCCAAGCTCCAGGAACCCAAGCCTCGAAGATCCCAGGCCAAGCTCCAGGAACCCAAGCCTCGAAGATCCCAAGCCAAGCTCCAGGAACCCAAGCCTCGAAGATCCCAAGCCAAGCTCCAGGAACCCAAGCCTGGAAGAACACAAGCCTCAAAGATCCCAAGCCAAGCTCCAGGAACCCAAGCATGGAAGAACCCAAGCCTCAAAGAACCCAAGCCAAGCTCCAGGATCCCAAGCTTCGAAGATTCCAAGCCAAGCTCCAGGAACCCAAGCCTCGAAAATCCCAAGCCAAGCTCCAGGAACCCAAGCCTTGACGGTCCCAAGCCATCCTCCAGGAACCCAAGTCTGAAAGATCCCAAGCCAAGCTCCAGGAACCCAAGTCTCGTAGATCCCAAGGCAAGCTCCAGGAACCCAGGCCTCGAAGATCCCAAGCAAAGCTCCACGAACCCAAGCCTCGAATATCCCAAGCCAAGCTCCAGGAACCCAAGCCTCGAAGATCCCAAGCCAAGCTCCAGGAACCCAAGCCTGGAAGAACCCAAGCCTCAAAGATCCCAAGCCAAGCTCCAGGAACGCAAGCCTCGAAGATCCCAAGCCAAGCTCCAGGATCACAAGCCAAGCTCCAGGAACCCAAGACTCGAAGATCCCAAGCCAAGCGCCAGGAACCCAAGCCTCGAAGATCCCAAGCCAAGCTCCACGAACCCAAGCCTCGAAGATCCCAGGCCAAGCTCCAAGAACCCAAGCCTCGAAGATCCCAGGCGAAGCTCCTGGAACCCAAACCTTGAAGATTCCAAGCCAAGCTCCAGGAACCCAAGCCTGGAAGAACCCAAGCCTCGAAGATCCCAAGCCAAGCTCCAGGAACCCAAGCCTTCACGGTCCCAAGCCAAGCTCCAGGAACCCAAGCCTCGAAGATCCCAAGCCTAGCTCCTGGAACCCACACCTTGAAGATTCCAAGCCAAGCTCCAGGAACCCAATCCTGGAAGAACCCAAGCCTCAAAGATCCCAAGCCAAGCTCCAGGAACCCAAGCCTCGAAGATCCCAAGCCAAGCTCCAGGAACCCAAGCCTTGACGGTCCCAAGCCAAGCACCAGGACCCCAAGTCTCAAAGATCCCAAGCCAAGCTCCAGGAACTCAAGTCTCGAAGATCCCAAGACAAGCTCCAAGAAACCAAGCCTCGAAGATCCCAAGCCAAGCTCCACAAACCCAAGCCTCGAAGATCCCAAGCCAAGCGCCAGGAACCCAAGCCTCGAATATCCCAAGCCAAGCTCCACGAACCCAAGCCTCGAAGATCCCACGCCAAGCTCCAGGATCCCAAGCCTCGAAGATCCCAGGCCAAGCTCCTGGAACCCAAGCCTCGAAGATCCCAAGCCAAGCTCCAGGAACCCAAGCCTCGAAGATCCCAAGCCAAGCTCCAGGAACCCAAGCCTGGAAGAACACAAGCCTCAAAGATCCCAAGCCAAGCTCCAGGAACCCAAGCATGGAAGAACCCAAGCCTCAAAGATCCCAAGCCAAGCTCCAGGATCCCAAGCTTCGAAGATTCCAAGCCAAGCTCCAGGAACCCAAGCCTCGAAAATCCCAAGCCAAGCTCCAGGAACCCAAGCCTTGACGGTCCCAAGCCATCCTCCAGGAACCCAAGTCTGAAAGATCCCAAGCCAAGCTCCAGGAACCCAAGTCTCGTAGATCCCAAGGCAAGCTCCAGGAACCCAGGCCTCGAAGATCCCAAGCAAAGCTCCACGAACCCAAGCCTCGAATATCCCAAGCCAAGCTCCAGGAACCCAAGCCTCGAAGATCCCAAGCCAAGCTCCAGGAACCCAAGCCTCAAAGATCCCAAGCCAAGCTCCAAGAACGCAAGCCTCGAAGATCCCAAGCCAAGCTCCAGGATCACAAGCCAATCTCCAGGAACCCAAGCCTCGAAGATCCCAGTCCAAGCTCCAGGAACCCAAGCCTCGAAAATCCCAAGCCAAGCTCTAGGAACCCAAGCCTTGAAGATCCCAAGCTAAGCTCCAGGAACGCAAGCCTCGAAGATCCCAAGCCAAGCTCCAGGATCCCAAGCCAAGCTCCAGGAAACGAAGCCTCGAAGATCCCAAGCCAAGCTCCAGGAACCCAAGCCTCGAATATCCCAAGCCAAGCTCCAGGAACCCAAGCCTGGAAGAACCCAAGCCTCAACGATCCCAAGCCATGCTCCAGGAACCCAAGCTTCGAAGATTCCAAGCCAAGCTCCAGGAACCCAAGCCTTGACGGTCCCAAGCCAAGCTCCAGGAACTCAAGCCTCAAAGCTCCCAAGCCAAGCTCCACGAACCCAAGCTTCGAAGATCCCAAGCCAAAATCCAGGATCCCAAGCCTCGAAGATCCCAAGCCAAGCTCCAGGAACCCAAGCCTGGAAGATCCCGAACCAAGCTCCAGGAACCCAAACCTTGAAGATCCCAAGCCAAGCTCTAGGAACCGAAGCCTGGAAGAATCCAAGCCTCAAAGATCCCAAGCCAAGCTCCGGGAACCCAAGCCTCGAAGATCCCAAGCCAAGCTCCAGGAACCCAAGTCTCAAAGATCCCAAGCCAATCTCCAGGTACACAAGCCTCAAAGATCCCAAGCCAAGCTCCAGGAACCCAAGCCTTGACGGTCCCAAGCCAAGCTCCAGGAACCCAAGTCTAAAAGATCCCAAGCCAATCTCCAGGTACACAAGCCTCGAAGATCCCAAGCCAAGCTCCAAGAACCCAAGCCTCGAAGATCCCAAATCAAGCTCCACAGACCCAAGCCTCGATGATCCCAAGCCAAGCTCTAGGAACCCAAGCCTCGAAGATCCCAAGCGAAGCTCCACGAACCCAAGCCTCGAAGATCCCAAGCCAAGCTCCAGGAACCCAATCCTCGAAGATCCCAGGCCAAGCTCCAGGAACCCAAGCCTCGAAGATCCCAGGCGAGGCTCCTGGAACCCAAACCTTGAAGATTCCAAGCCAAGCTCCAGGAACCCAAGCCTGGAAGAACCCAAGCCTCGAAGATCCCATGCCAAGCTCCAGGAACCCAAGCCTTCACGGTCCCGAGCAAAGCTCCAGGAACCCAAGCCTCGAAGATCCCAAGCCTAGCTCCTGGAACCCAAGCCTTGATGATTCCAAGCCAAGCTCCAGGAACCCAAGTCTCGAATATCCCAAGCCAAGTTCCACGAACCCAAGCCTCGAAGATCCCACTCCAAGCCTCAGGATCCCAAGCCTCGAAGATCCCAAGCAAAGCTCCAGGAACCCAAGCCTCGAAGATCCCAAGCCAAGCTCCAGGAACCCAAGCCTCGAAGATCCAAAGCCAAGCACCAGGAGCCCAAGCCTCGAAGATCGCTAGCCAAGCTCCAGGAACCCAAACCTTGTAGATCCCAAGGGAAGTTCCAGGAAACCAAGCCTGGAAGAACCCAAGCCTCAAAGATCCCAAGCCAAGCTCCAGGAACCCAAGCTTCGAAGATCCCAAGCCAAGCTGCAGGAGCCCAAGCCTCGAAGATCCCAAGCCAAGCTCCAGGAACCCAAGCCTTGACGGTCCCAAGCCAAGCTCCAGGAACTCAAGCCTCAAAGATCCCAAGCCAAGCTCCACGAACCCAAGCCTCGAAGATCCCAAGCCAAACTCCAGGATCCCAAGCCTCGAAGATCCCAAGCCAGCTCCAGGAACCCAAGCCTGGAAGATCCAAACCAAGCTCCAGGAACCCAAACTTGAAGATCCCAAGCCAAGCTCTAGGAACCGAAGCCTGGAAGAATCCAAGCCGCAAAGATCCCAAGCCAAGCTCCAGGAACCCAGTCTCAAAGATCCCAAGCCAATCTCCAGGTACACAAGCCTCGAAGATCCCAAGCCAAGCTCCAAGAACCCAAGCCTCGAAGATCCCATACCAAGCTCCACAAACCAATCCTCGAAGATCCCAAGCTAAGCTCTAGGAACCCAAGCCTCGAAGATTCCAAGCCAAGCTCCACGAACCAAGCCTCGAAGATCCCAAGCCAAGCTCCAGGAGCCCAAGCCTCGAAGATCCCAGGCCAAGGTCCAGGAACCCAAGCCTCGAAGATCCCAGGCGAAGCTCCAGGAACCCAAGCCTCGAAGATCCCAAGCCAAGCTCCAGGAACCCAAGCCTCGAAGATCCCAAGCCAAGCTCCAGGAACCCAAGCCTGGAAGAACCCAAGCCTCAACGATCCCAAGCCATGCTCCAGGAACCCAAGCTTCGAAGATTCCAAGCCAAGCTCCAGGAACCCAAGCCTTGACGGTCCCAAGCCAAGCTCCAGGAACTCAAGCCTCAAAGCTCCCAAGCCAAGCTCCACGAACCCAAGCCTCGAAGATCCCAAGCCAAACTCCAGGATCCCAAGCTTCGAAGATCCCAAGCCAAGCTCCAGGAACCCAAGCCTGGAAGATCCCGAACCAAGCTCCAGGAACCCAAACCTTGAAGATCGCAAGCCAAGCTCTAGGAACCGAAGCCTGGAAGAATCCAAGCCTCAAAGATCCCAAGCCAAGCTCCAGGAACCAAAGCCTCGAAGATCCCAAGCCAAGCTCCAGGAACCCAAGTCTCAAAGATCCCAAGCCAATCTCCAGGTACACAAGCCTCAAAGATCCCAAGCCAAGCTCCAGGAACCCAAGCCTTGACGGTCCCAAGCCAAGCTCCAGGAACCCAAGTCTCAAAGATCCCAAGCCAATCTCCAGGTACACAAGCCTCGAAGATCCCAAGCCAAGCTCCAAGAACCCAAGCCTCGAAGATCCCAAATCAAGCTCCACAAACCCAAGCCTCGAAGATCCCAAGCCAAGCTCTAGGAACCCAAGCCTCGAAGATCCCAAGCCAAGCTCCACGAACCCAAGCCTCGAAGGTCCCAAGCCAAGCTCCAGGAACCCAAGCCTCGAAGATCCCAGGCCAAGCTCCAGGAACCCAAGCCTCGAAGATCCCAGGCGAAGCTCCTGGAACCCAAACCTTGAAGATTCCAAGCCAAGCTCCAGGAACCCAAGCCTGGAAGAACCCAAGCCTCGAAGATCCCAAGCCAAGCTCCAGGAACCCAAGCCTTCACGGTCCCAAGCCAAGCTCCAGGAACCCAAGCCTCGAAGATCCCAAGCCTAGCTCCTGGAACCCACACCTTGAAGATTCCAAGCCAAGCTCCAGGAACCCAATCCTGGAAGAACCCAAGCCTCAAAGATCCCAAGCCAAGCTCCAGGAACCCAAGCCTCGAAGATCCCAAGCCAAGCTCCAGGAACCCAAGCCTTGACGGTCCCAAGCCAAGCTCCAGGACCCCAAGTCTCAAAGATCCCAAGCCAAGCTCCAGGAACTCAAGTCTCGAAGATCCCAAGAAAAGCTCCAAGAACCCAAGCCTCGAAGATCCCAAGCCAAGCTCCACAAACCCAAGCCTCGAAGATCCCAAGCCAAGCGCCAGGAACCCAAGCCTCGAATATCCCAAGCCAAGCTCCACAAACCCAAGCCTCAAAGATCCCAAGCCAGGCTCCAGGAACCCAAGCCTCGAAGCTCCCAAGCCAGGCTCCAGGAACACAAGCCTCGAAGTTCCCAAGCCAAGCTCCAGGAACCCAAGCCTCGAAGATCGCAAGCAAAGCTCCTGGAACCCAAACCTTGAAGATTCCAAGCCAAGCTCCAGGAACCCAAGCCTGGAAGAACCCAAGCCTCAAAGATCCCAAGCCAAGCTCCGGGAACCCAAGCCTCGAAGATCCCAAGCCAAGCTCCAGGAACCCAAGCCTCGAAGATCCCAAGCCAAGATCCAGGAACCCAAGCCTCAAAGATCCCAAGCCAAGCTCCAGGAACCCAAGCCTCGAAGATCCCAGGCCAAGCTCCAGGAACCCAAGCCTCGAAGATCCCAAGCCAAGCTCTAGGAACCCAAGCCTTGAAGATCCCAAGCTAAGCTCCAGGAACGCGAGCCTCGAAGATCCCAAGCCAAGCTCCAGGATCCCAAGCCAAGCTCCAGGAAACCAAGCCTCGAAGATCCCAAGCCAAGCTCCAGGAACCCAAGCCTCGAAGATCCCAAGCCAAGCTCCAGGAACCCAAGCCTGGAAGAACCCAAGCCTCAACGATCCCAAGCCATGCTCCAGGAACCCAAGCTTCGAAGATTCCAAGCCAAGCTCCAGGAACCCAAGCCTTGACGGTCCCAAGCCAAGCTCCAGGAACTCAAGCCTCATAGCTCCCAAGCCAAGCTCCACGAACCCAAGCCTCGAAGATCCCAAGCCAAACTCCAGGATCCCAAGCCTCGAAGATCCCAAGCCAAGCTCCAGGAACCCAAGCCTGGAAGATCCCGAACCAAGCTCCAGGAACCCAAACCTTGAAGATCGCAAGCCAAGCTCTAGGAACCGAAGCCTGGAAGAATCCAAGCCTCAAAGATCCCAAGCCAAGCTCCGGGAACCCAAGCCTCGAAGATCCCAAGCCAAGCTCCAGGAACCCAAGTCTCAAAGATCCCAAGCCAATCTCCAGGTACACAAGCCTCAAAGATCCCAAGCCAAGCTCCAGGAACCCAAGCCTTGACGGTCCCAAGCCAAGCTCCAGGAACCAAAGTCTAAAAGATCCCAACCCAATCTCCAGGTACACAAGCCTCGATGATCCCAAGCCAAGCTCCAAGAACCCAAGCCTCGAAGAACCCAAATCAACCTCCACAAACCCAAGCCTCGAAGATCCCAAGCCAAGCTCTAGGAACCCAAGCCTCGAAGATCCCAAGCCAAGCTCCACGAACCCAAGCCTCGAAGATCCCAAGCCAAGCTCCAGGAACCCAAGCCTCGAAGATCCCAGGCGAAGCTCCTGGAACCCAAACCTTGAAGATTCCAAGCCAAGCTCCAGGAACCCAAGCCTGGAAGAACCCAAGCCTCGAAGATCCCAAGCCAAGCTCCAGGAACACAAGCCTTCACGGTCCCAAGCCAAGCTCCAGGAACCCAAGCCTCGAAGATCCCAAGCCTAGCTCCTGGAACCCAAACCATGAAGATTCCAAGCCAAGCTCCAGGAACCCAAGCCTGGAATAACCCAAGCCTCGAAGATCCCAAGCCAAGCTCCAGGAACCCAAGCCTCGAAGATCCCAAGCCAAGCTCCTGGAACCCAAACCTTGAAGATTCCAAGCCAAGCTCCAGGAACCCAAGCCTGAAAGAACCCAAGCCTCAAACATCCCAAGCCAAGCTCCAGGAACCCAAGCCTCGAAGATCCCAAGCCAAGCTACAGGAACCCAAGCCTCGAAGATCCCAAGCCAAGCTCCAGGAACCCAAGCCTCGAAGATCCCAGGCCAAGCTCCAGGAACCCAAGCCTCGAAGATCCCAAGCCAAGCTCTAGGAACCTAAGCCTTGAAGATCCCAAGCTAAGCTCCAGGAACGCAAGCCTCGAAGATCCCAAGCCAAGCTCCAGGATCCCAAGCCAAGTTCCAGGATCCCAAGCGTCTAAGATCCCAAGCCAAGCGCCAGGAACCCAAACCTTGAAGATCCCAAGCCAAGCTCCAGGAACCCAAGCCTGGAAGAACCCAAGCCTCAAAGGTCCCAAGCCAAGCTCCAGGTACGCAAGCCTCGAAGATCCCAAGTCAAGCTCCAGGATCCCAAGCCAAGCTCCAGGAACCCAAGCCTCGAAGATCCCAAGCCAAGCTCCAGGAACCCAAGCCTCGAAGATCCCAGGCCAAGCTCCAGGAACCCAAGCCACGAAGATCCCAAGCCAAGCTCCAGGAACCCAAGCCTCGATGATCCCAAGCCAAGCTCCAGGAACCCAAGCCTGGAAGAACACAAGCCTCAAAGATCCCAAGCCAAGCTCCAGGAACCCAAGCATGCAAGAACCCAAGCCTCAAAGAACCCAAGCCAAGCTCCAGGATCCAAAGCTTCGAAGATTCCAAGCCAAGCTCCAGGAACCCAAGACTCGAAAATCCCAAGCCAAGCTCCAGGAACCCAAGCCTTGACGGTCCCAAGCCATCCTCCAGGAACCCAAGTCTGAAAGATCCCAAGCCAAGCTTCAGGAACCCAAGTCTCGTAGATCCCAAGGCAAGCTCCAGCAACCCAGGCCTCGAAGATCCCAAGCAAAGCTCCACGAACGCAAGCCTCGAATATCACAAGCCAAGCTCCAGGAACCCAAGCCTCGAAGATCCCAAGCCAAGCTCCAGGAACCCAAGCCTGGAAGAACCCAAGCCTCAAAGATCCCAAGCCAAGCTCCAGGAACGCAAGCCTCGAAGATCCCAAGCCAAGCTCCAGGATCACCAGCCAAGCTCCAGGAACCCAAGACTCGAAGATCCCAAGCCAAGCGCCAGGAACCCAAGCCTCGAAGATCCCAAGCCAAGATCCACGAACCCAAGCCTCGAAGATCCCAGGCCAAGCTCCAAGAACCCAAGCCTCGAAGATCCCAGGCGAATCTCCTGGAACCCAAACCTTGAAGATTCCAAGCCAAGCTCCAGGAACCCAAGCCTGGAAGAACCCAAGCCTCGAAGATCCCAAGCCAAGCTCCAGGAACCCAAGCCTTCACGGTCCCAAGCCAAGCTCCAGGAACCCAAGCCTCGAAGATCCCAAGCCTAGCTCCTGGAACCCAAACCTTGAAGATTCCAAGCCAAGCTCCAGGAACCCAATCCTGGAAGAACCCAAGCCTCAAAGATCCCAAGCCAAGCTCCAGGAACCCAAGCCTCGAAGATCCCAAGCCAAGCGCCAGGAACCCAAACCTTGAAGATCCCAAGCCAAGCTCCAGGAACCCAAGCCTGGAAGAACCCAAGCCTCAAAGGTCCCAAGCCAAGCTCCAGGTACGCAAGCCTCGAAGATCCCAAGTCAAGCTCCAGGATCCCAAGCCAAGCTCCAGGAACCCAAGCCTCGAAGATCCCAAGCCAAGCTCCAGGAACCCAAGCCTCGAAGATCCCAGGCCAAGCTCCAGGAACCCAAGCCACGAAGATCCCAAGCCAAGCTCCAGGAACCCAAGCCTCGAAGATCCCAAGCCAAGCTCCAGGAACCCAAGCCTGGAAGAACACAAGCCTCAAAGATCCCAAGCCAAGCTCCAGGAACCCAAGCATGGAAGAACCCAAGCCTCAAAGAACCCAAGCCAAGCTCCAGGATCCAAAGCTTCGAAGATTCCAAGCCAAGCTCCAGGAACCCAAGACTCGAAAATCCCAAGCCAAGCTCCAGGAACCCAAGCCTTGACGGTCCCAAGCCATCCTCCAGGAACCCAAGTCTGAAAGATCCCAAGCCAAGCTCCAGGAACCCAAGTCTCGTAGATCCCAAGGCAAGGTCCAGGAACCCAGGCCTCGAAGATCCCAAGCAAAACTCCACGAACGCAAGCCTCGAATATCACAAGCCAAGCTCCAGGAACCCAAGCCTCGAAGATCCCAAGCCAAGCTCCAGGAACCCAAGCCTGGAAGAACCCAAGCCTCAAAGATCCCAAGCCAAGCTCCAGGAACGCAAGCCTCGAAGATCCCAAGCCAAGCTCCAGGATCACCAGCCAAGCTCCAGGAACCCAAGACTCGAAGATCCCAAGCCAAGCGCCAGGAACCCAAGCCTCGAAGATCCCAAGCCAAGATCCACGAACCCAAGCCTCGAAGATCCCAGGCCAAGCTCCAGGAACCCAAGCCTCGAAGATCCCAGGCGAAGCTCCTGGAACCCAAACCTTGAAGATTCCAAGCCAAGCTCCAGGAACCCAAGCCTGGAAGAACCCAAGCCTCGAAGATCCCAAGCCAAGCTCCAGGAACCCAAGCCTTCACGGTCCCAAGCCAAGCTCCAGGAACCCAAGCCTCGAAGATCCCAAGCCTAGCTCCTGGAACCCAAACCTTGAAGATTCCAAGCCAAGCTCCAGGAACCCAATCCTGGAAGAACCCAAGCCTCAAAGATCCCAAGCCAAGCTCCAGGAACCCAAGCCTCGAAGATCCCAAGCCAAGCTCCAGGAACCCAAGCCTTGACGGTCCCAAGCCAAGCTCCAGGACCCCAAGTCTCAAAGATCCCAAGCCAAGCTCCAGGAACTCAAGTCTCGAAGATCCCAAGACAAGCTCCAAGAACCCAAGCCTCGAAGATCCCAAGCCAAGCTCCACAAACCCAAGCCTCGAAGATCCCAAGCCAAGCGCCAGGAACCCAAGCCTCGAATATCCCAAGCCAAGCTCCACGAACCCAAGCCTCGAAGATCCCACGCCAAGCTCCAGGATCCCAAGCCTCGAAGATCCCAAGCCAAGCTCCAGGAACCCAAGCCTCGACGATCCCAAGCTAAGCTCCACAAACCCAAGCCTCAAAGATCCCAAGCCAGGCTCCAGGAACCCAAGCCTCGAAGCTCCCAAGCCAGGCTCCAGGAACCCAAGCCTCGAAGTTCCCAAGCCAAGCTCCAGGAACCCAAGCCTCGAAGATCGCAAGCCAAGCTCCTGGAACCCAAACCTTGAAGATTCCAAGCCAAGCTCCAGGAACCCAAGCCTGGAAGAACCCAAGCCTCAAAGATACCAAGCCAAGCTCCAGGAACCCAAGCCTCGAAGATCCCAAGCCAAGCTCCAGGAACCCAAGCCTCGAAGATCCCTAGCTAAGATCCAGGAACCCGAGCCTCAAAGATCCCAAGCCAAGCTCCAGGAACCCAAGCCTCGAAGATCCCAGGCCAAGCTCCAGGAACCCAAGCCTCGAAAATCCCAAGCCAAGCTCTAGGAACCCAAGCCTTGAAGATCCCAAGCTAAGCTCCAGGAACGCAAGCCTCGAAGATCCCAAGCCAAGCTCCAGGATCCCAAGCCAAGCTCCAGGAAACCAAGCCTCGAAGATCCCAGGCCAAGCTCCAGGATCCCAAGACTCGAAGATCCCAAGCCAACCTCCAGGAACCCAAGCCTGGAAGATCCCGAACCAAGCTCCAGGAACCCAAACCTTGAAGATCCCAAGCCAAGCTCTAGGAACCGAAGCCTGGAAGAATGCAAGCCTCAAAGATCCCAAGCCAAGCTCCGGGAACCCAAGCCTCGAAGATCACAAGCCAAGCTCCAGGAACCCAAGTCTCAAAGATCCCAAGCCAATCTCCAGGTACACAAGCCTCAAAGATCCCAAGCCAAGCTCCAGGAACCCAAGCCTTGACGGTCCCAAGCCAAGCTCCAGGAACCCAAGTCTAAAAGATCCCAAGCCAATCTCCAGGTACACAAGCCTCGAAGATCCCAAGCCAAGCTCCAAGAACCCAAGCCTAGAAGATCCCAAATCAAGCTCCACAAACCCAAGCCTCGATGATCCCAAGCCAAGCTCCAGGAAGCCAAGTATCGAAGATCCCAAGCCAAGCTCCAGGAACCCAAGCCTGGAAGAACCCAAGCCTCAAAGATCCCAAGCCAAGCTCCAGGAACGCAAGCCTCGAAGATCCCAAGCCAAGCTCCAGGATCACCAGCCAAGCTCCAGGAACCCAAGACTCGAAGATCCCAAGCCAAGCGCCAGGAACCCAAGCCTCGAAGATCCCAAGCCAAGCTCCACGAACCCAAGCCTCGAATGATCCCAGGCCAAGCTCCAGGAACCCAAGCCTCGAAGATCCCAGGCGAAGCTCCTGGAACCCAAACCTTGAAGATTCTAAGCCAAGCTCCAGGAACCCAAGCCTGGAAGAACCCAAGCCTCGAAGATCCCAAGCCAAGCTCCAGGAACCCAAGCCTTCACGGTCCCAAGCCAAGCTCCAGGAACCCAAGCCTCGAAGATCCCAAGCCAAGCTCCAAGAACCCAATCCTGGAAGAACCCAAGCCTCAAAGATCCCAAGCCAAGCTCCAGGAACTCAAGTCTCGAAGATCCACGCCAAGCTCCAGGATCCCAAGCCTCGAAGATCCCAAGCCAAGCTCCAGGAACCCAAGCCTCGACGATCCCAAGCTAAGCTCCACAAACCCAAGCCTCAAAGATCCCAAGCCAGGCTCCAGGAACCCAAGCCTCGAAGCTCCCAAGCCAGGCTCCAGGAACCCAAGCCTCGAAGTTCCCAAGCCAAGCTCCAGGAACCCAAGCCTCGAAGATCGCAAGCCAAGCTCCTGGAACCCAAACCTTGAAGATTCCAAGCCAAGCTCCAGGAACCCAAGCCTGGAAGAACCCAAGCCTCAAAGATCCCAAGCCAAGCTCCAGGAACCCAAGCCTCGAAGATCCCAAGCCAAGCTCCAGGAACCCAAGCCGCGAAGATCCCAAGCTAAGATCCAGGAACCCGAGCCTCAAAGATCCCAAGCCAAGCTCCAGGAACCCAAGCCTCGAAGATCCCAGGCCAAGCTCCAGGAACCCAAGCCTCGAAAATCACAAGCCAAGCTCTAGGAACCCAAGCCTTGAAGATCCCAAGCTAAGCTCCAGGAACGCAAGCCTCGAAGATCCCAAGCCAAGCTCCAGGATCCCAAGCCAAGCTCCAGGAAACCAAGCCTCGAAGATCCCAAGCCAAGCTCCAGGAACCCAAGCCTCGAAGATCCCAAGCCAAGCTCCAGGAACCCAAGCCTGGAAGAACCCAAGCCTCAACGATACCAAGCCATGCTCCAGGAAACCAAGCTTCGAAGATTCCAAGACAAGCTCCAGGAACCCAAGCCTCGAAGATCCCAAGCCAAGCGCCAGGAACCCAAGCCTCGAAGTGCCCAAGCCAAGCTCCAGGAACCCAAGCCTCGAAGATCGCAAGCCAAGCTTCTGGAACCCAAACCTTGAAGATTCCAAGCCAAGCTCCAGGAACCCAAGCCTCAAAGATCCCAAGCCAAGCTCCAGGAACACAATCCTCGAAGATCCCAAGCCAAGCTCCAGGAACCCAAGCCTCGAAGATCCCAAGCCAAGATCCAGGAACCCGAGCCTCAAAGATCCCAAGCCAAGCTCCAGGAACCCAAGCCTCGAAGATCCCAGGCCAAGCTCCAGGAACCCAAGCCTCGAAGTTCCCAAGCCAAGTTCTAGGAACCCAAGCCTTGAAGATCCCAAGCTAAGCTCCAGGAACGCAAGCCTCGAAGATCCCAAGCCAAGCTCCAGGTTCCCAAGCCAAGCTCCAGGAAACCAAGCCTCGAAGATCCCAAGCCAAGCTCCAGGAACCCAAGCCACGAAGATCCCAAGCCAAGCTCCAGGAACCCAAGCCTGGAAGAACCCAAGCCTCAACGATCCCAAGCCATGCTCCAGGAACCCAAGCTTCGAAGATTCCAAGCCAAGCTCCAGGAACCCAAGCCTTGACGGTCCCAAGCCAAGCTCCAGGAACTCAAGCCTCAAAGCTCCCAAGCCAAGCTCCACGAACCCAAGCCTCGAAGATCCCAAGCCAAACTCCAGGATCCCAAGCCTCGAAGATCCCAAGCCAAGCTCCAGGAACCCAAGCCTGGAAGATCCCGAACCAAGCTCTAGGAACCCAAACCTTGAAGATCCCAAGCCAAGCTCTAGGAACCGAAGCCTGGAAGAATCCAAGCCTCAAAGATCCCAAGCCAAGCTCCGGGAACCCAAGCCTCGAAGATCCCAAGCCAAGCTCCAGGAACCCAAGTCTCAAAGATCCCAAGCCAATCTCCAGGTACACAAGCCTCAAAGATCCCAAGCCAAGCTCCAGGAACCCAAGCCTTGACGGTCCAAGCCAAGCTCCAGGAACCCAAGTCTAAAAGATCCCAAGCCAATCTCCAGGTACACAAGCCTCGAAGATCCCAAGCCAAGCTCCAAGAACCCAAGACTCGAAGATCCCAAGCCAAGCTCCAGGATCCCAAGCCAAGTTCCAGGATCCCAAGCGTCGAAGATCCCAAGCCAAGCGCCAGGAACCCAAACCTTGAAGATCCCAAGCCAAGCTCCAGAAACCCAAGCCTGGAAGAACCCAAGCCTCAAAGATCCCAAGCCAAGCTCCAGTTACGCAAGCCTCGAAGATCCCAAGTCAAGCTCCAGGATCCCAAGCCAAGCTCCAGGAACCCAAGCCTCGAAGATCCCAAGCCAAGCTCCAGGAACCCAAGCCTCGAAGATCCCAGGCCAAGCTCCAGGAACCCAAGCCTCGAAGATCCCAAGCCAAGCTCCAGGAACCCAAGCCTCGAAGATCCCAAGCCAAGCTCCAGGAACCCAAGCCTGGAAGAACCCAAGCCTCAAAGATCCCAAGCCAAGCTCCAGGAACCCAAGCCTGGAAGAACCCAAGCCTCGAAGATCCCAAGCCAAGCTCCAGGAACCCAAGCCTTCACGGTCCCAAGCCAAGCTCCAGGAACCCAAGCCTCGAAGATCCCAAGCCAAGCTCCAAGAACCCAATCCTGGAAGAACCCAAGCCTCAAAGATCCCAAGCCAAGCTCCAGGAACTCAAGTCTCGAAGATCCCACGCCAAGCTCCAGGATCCCAAGCCTCGAAGATCCCAAGCCAAGCTCCAGGAACCCAAGCCTCGACGATCCCAAGCTAAGCTCCACAAACCCAAGCCTCAAAGATCCCAAGCCAGGCTCCAGGAACCCAAGCCTCGAAGCTCCCAAGCCAGGCTCCAGGAACCCAAGCCTCGAAGTTCCCAAGCCAAGCTCCAGGAACCCAAGCCTCGAAGATCGCAAGCCAAGCTCCTGGAACCCAAACCTTGAAGATTCCAAGCCAAGCTCCAGGAACCCAAGCCTGGAGAACCCAAGCCTCAAAGATCCCAAGCCAAGCTCCAGGAACCCAAGCCTCGAAGATCCCAAGCCAAGCTCCAGGAACCCAAGCCTCGAAGATCCCAAGCTAAGATCCAGGAACCCGAGCCTCAAAGATCCCAAGCCAAGCTCCAGGAACCCAAGCCTCGAAGATCCCAGGCCAACCTCCAGGAACCCAAGCCTCGAAAATCCAAGCCAAGCTCTAGGAACCCAAGCCTTGAAGATCCCAAGCTAAGCTCCAGGAACGCAAGCCTCGAAGATCCCAAGCCAAGCTCCAGGATCCCAAGCCAAGCTCCAGAAACCAAGCCTCGAAGATCCCAAGCCAAGCTCCAGGAACCCAAGCCTCGAAGATCCCAAGCCAAGCTCCAGGAACCCAAGCCTGGAAGAACCCAAGCCTCAACGATCCCAAGCCATGCTCCAGGAAACCAAGCTTCGAAGATTCCAAGACAAGCTCCAGGAACCCAAGCCTCGAAGATCCAAGCCAAGCGCCAGGAACCCAAGCCTCGAAGTTCCCAAGCCAAGCTCCAGGAACCCAAGCCTCGAAGATCGCAAGCCAAGCTTCTGGAACCCAAACCTTGAAGATTCCAAGCCAAGCTCCAGGAACCCAAGCCTCAAAGATCCCAAGCCAAGCTCCAGGAACACAATCCTCGAAGATCCCAAGCCAAGCTCCAGGAACCCAAGCCTCGAAGATCCCAAGCCAAGATCCAGGAACCCGAGCCTCAAAGATCCCAAGCCAAGCTCCAGGAACCCAAGCCTCGAAGATCCCAGGCCAAGCTCCAGGAACCCAAGCCTCGAAGTTCCCAAGCCAAGTTCTAGGAACCCAAGCCTTGAAGATCCCAAGCTAAGCTCCAGGAACGCAAGCCTCGAAGATCCCAAGCCAAGCTCCAGGTTCCCAAGCCAAGCTCCAGGAAACCAAGCCTCGAAGATCCCAAGCCAAGCTCCAGGAACCCAAGCCACGAAGATCCCAAGCCAAGCTCCAGGAACCCAAGCCTGGAAGAACCCAAGCCTCAACGATCCAAGCCATGCTCCAGGAACCCAAGCTTCGAAGATTCCAAGCCAAGCTCCAGGAACCCAAGCCTTGACGGTCCCAAGCCAAGCTCCAGGAACTCAAGCCTCAAAGCTCCCAAGCCAAGCTCCACGAACCCAAGCCTCGAAGATCCCAAGCCAAACTCCAGGATCCCAAGCCTCGAAGATCCCAAGCCAAGCTCCAGGAACCCAAGCCTGGAAGATCCCGAACCAAGCTCTAGGAACCCAAACCTTGAAGATCCCAAGCCAAGCTCTAGGAACCGAAGCCTGGAAGAATCCAAGCCTCAAAGATCCCAAGCCAAGCTCCGGGAACCCAAGCCTCGAAGATCCCAAGCCAAGCTCCAGGAACCCAAGTCTCAAAGATCCCAAGCCAATCTCCAGGTACACAAGCCTCAAAGATCCCAAGCCAAGCTCCAGGAACCCAAGCCTTGACGGTCCCAAGCCAAGCTCCAGGAACCCAAGTCTAAAAGATCCCAAGCCAGGCTCCAGGAACCCAAGCCTCGAAGCTCCCAAGCCAGGCTCCAGGAACCCAAGCCTCGAAGTTCCCAAGCCAAGCTCCAGGAACCCAAGCCTCGAAGATCCCAAGCCAAGCTCCTGGAACCCAAACCTTGAAGATTCCAAGCCAAGCTCCAGGAACCCAAGCCTGGAAGAACCCAAGCCACAAAGATCCCAAGCCAAGCTCCAGGAACCCAAGCCTCGAAGATCCCAAGCCAAGCTCCAGGAACCCAAGCCTCGAAGATCCCAAGCCAAGATCCAGGAACACGAGCCTCAAAGATCCCAAGCCAAGCTCCAGGAACCCAAGCCTCGAAGATCCCAGGCCAAGCTCCAGGAACCCAATCCTCGAAGATCCCAAGCCAAGCTCTAGGAACCCAAGCCTTGAAGATCCAAGCTAAGCTCCAGGAACGCAAGCCTCGAAGATCCCAAGCCAAGCTCCAGGATCCCAAGCCAAGCTCCAGGAACGCAAGTCTCGAAGATCCCAAGGCAAGCTCCAGGAACCCAGGCCTCGAAGATCCCAAGCAAAGCTCCACGAACCCAAGCCTCGAAGATCCCAAGCCAAGCTCCAAGGATCCCAAGCCAAGTTCCAGGATCCCAAGCGTCGAAGATCCCAAGCCAAGCTCCAGGAACCCAAGCCTGGAAGAACCCAAGCCTCAAAGATCCCAAGCCAAGCTCCAGGTACGCAAGCCTCGAAGATCCCAAGTCAAGCTCCAGGAACCCAAGCCTTGACGGTCCCAAGCCATCCTCCAGGAACCCAAGTCTGAAAGATCCCAAGCCAAGCTCCAGGAACCCAAGTCTCGTAGATCCCAAGGCAAGCTCCAGGAACCCAGGCCTCGAAGATCCCAAGCAAAGCTCCACGAACCCAAGCCTCGAAGATCCCAAGTCAAGCTCCAGGAACCCAAGCTTCGAAGATCCCATGCCAAGCTCCAGGAACCCAAGCCTCGAAGATCCCAAGCCAAGCTCCAGGAACCCAAGCCTCGAAGATCCCAAGCCAAGCTCCAGGAACCCAAGCCTGGAAGAACCCAAGCCAAGCTCCAGGAACCCAAGCATGGAAGAACCCAAGCCTCAAAGAACCCAAGCCAAGCTCCAGGATCCGAAGCTTCGAAGATTCCAAGCCAAGCTCCAGGAACACAAGCCTCGAAAATCCCAAGCCAAGCTCCAGGAACCCAAGTCTGAAAGATCCCAAGCCAAGCTCCAGGAACCCAAGTCTCGTAGATCCCAAGGCAAGCTCCAGGAACCCAGGCCTCGAAGATCCCAAGCAAAGCTCCACGAACCCAAGCCTCGAATATCCCAAGCCAAGCTCCAGGAACCCAAGCCTCGAAGATCCCAAGCCAAGCTCCAGGAACCCAAGCCTGGAAGAACCCAAGCCTCAAAGATCCCAAGCCAAGCTCCAGGAACGCAAGCCTCGAAGATCAAAAGCCAAGCTCCAGGATCGCAAGCCAAGCTCCAGGAACCCAAGACTCGAAGATCCCAAGCCAAGCGCCAGGAACCCAAGCCTCGAAGATCCCAAGCCAAGCTCCACGAACCCAAGCCTCGAAGATCCCAAGCCAAGCTCCAGGAACCCAAGCCTTTAAAATCCCAAGCCAAGCTCCAGGAACCCAAGCCTTGATGGTCCCAAGCCAAGCTCCAGGAACCCAAGCCTGAAAGATCCCAAGCCAAGTTCCAGGAACCCAAGTCTCGAAGATCCCAAGGCAAGCTCCAGGAACCAAAGCCTCGAAGATCCCAAGCCAAGCTCCAGGAACCCAAGCCTCGAAGATCCCAAGCCTAGCTCCTGGAACCCAAACCTTGAAGATTCCAAGCCAAGCTCCAGGAACCCAAGCTTCGAAGATCCCAAGCCAAGCTCCAGGAACCCAAGCCTTGACGGTCCCAAGCCAAGCTCCAGGACCCCAAGTCTCAAAGATCCCAAGCCAAGCTCCAGGAACTCAAGTCTCGAAGATCCCAAGACAAGCTCCAAGAACCCAAGCCTCGAAGATCCCAAGCCAAGCTCCACAAACCCAAGCCTCGAAGATCCCAAGCCAAGCGCCAGGAACCTAAGACTCGAATATCTCAAGCCAAGCTCCACGAACCCAAGCCTCGAAGATCCCACGCCAAGCTCCAGGATCCCAAGCATCGAAGATCCCAAGCCAAGCTCCAGGAACCCAAGCCTCGACGATCCCAAGCTAAGCTCCACAAACCCAAGCCTCAAAGATCCCAAGCCAGGCTCCAGGAACCCAAGCCTCGAAGCTCCCAAGCCAGGCTCCAGGAACCCAAGCCTCGAAGTTCCCAAGCCAAGCTCCAGGAACCCAAGCCTCGAAGATCCCAAGCCAAGCTCCTGGAACCCAAACCTTGAAGATTCCAAGCCAAGCTCCAGGAACCCAAGCCTGGAAGAACCCAAGCCACAAAGATCCCAAGCCAAGCTCCAGGAACCCAAGCCTCGAAGATCCCAAGCCAAGCTCCAGGAGCCCAAGCCTCGAAGATCCCAAGCCAAGCTCCAGGAACCCAAGCCTCGAAGATCCCAAGCCAAGCTCCAGGAACCCAAGCCTGGAAGAACCCAAGCCAAGCTCCAGGAACCCAAGCATGGAAGAACCCAAGCCTCAAGAACCCAAGCCAAGCTCCAGGATCCGAAGCTTCGAAGATTCCAAGCCAAGCTCCAGGAACCCAAGCCTCGAAAATCCCAAGCCAAGCTCCAGGAACCCAAGCCTTGACGGTCCCAAGCCATCCTCCAGGAACCCAAGTCTGAAAGATCCCAAGCCAAGCTCCAGGAACCCAAGTCTCGTAGATCCCAAGGCAAGCTCCAGGAACCCAGGCCTCGAAGATCCCAAGCAAAGCTCCACGAACCCAAGCCTCGAATATACCAAGCCAAGCTCCAGGAACCCAAGCCTCGAAGATCCCAAGCCAAGCTCCAGGAACCCAAGCCTGGAAGAACCCAAGCCTCAAAGATCCCAAGCCAAGCTCCAGGAACGCAAGCCTCGAAGATCAAAAGCCAAGCTCCAGGATCGCAAGCCAAGCTCCAGGAACCCAAGACTCGAAGATCCCAAGCCAAGCGCCAGGAACCCAAGCCTCGAAGATCCCAAGCCAAGCTCCACGAACCCAAGCCTCGAAGATCCCAAGCCAAGCTCCAGGAACCCCAAGCCTTTAAAATCCCAAGCCAAGCTCTAGGAACCCAAGCCTTGATGGTCCCAAGCCAAGCTCCAGGAACCCAAGCCTGAAAGATCCCAAGCCAAGTTCCAGGAACCCAAGTCTCGAAGATCCCAAGGCAAGCTCCAGGAACCCAAGCCTCGAAGATCCCAAGCCAAGCTCCAGGAACCCAAGCCTCGAAGATCCCAAGCCTAGCTCCTGGAACCCAAACCTTGAAGATTCCAAGCCAAGCTCCAGGGAACCCAAGCTTCGAAGATCCCAAGCCAAGCTCCAGGAACCCAAGCCTTGACGGTCCCAAGCCAAGCTCCAGGACCCCAAGTCTCAAAGATCCCAAGCCAAGCTCCAGGAACTCAAGTCTCGAAGATCCAAGACAAGCTCCAAGAACCCAAGCCTCGAAGATCCCAAGCCAAGCTCCACAAACCCAAGCCTCGAAGATCCCAAGCCAAGCGCCAGGAACCTAAGACTCGAATATCTCAAGCCAAGCTCCACGAACCCAAGCCTCGAAGATCCCACGCCAAGCTCCAGGATCCCAAGCCTCGAAGATCCCAAGCCAAGCTCCAGGAACCCAAGCCTCGACGATCCCAAGCTAAGCTCCACAAACCCAAGCCTCAAAGATCCCAAGCCAGGCTCCAGGAACCCAAGCCTCGAAGCTCCCAAGCCAGGCTCCAGGAACCCAAGCCTCGAAGTTCCCAAGCCAAGCTCCAGGAACCCAAGCCTCGAAGATCACAAGCCAAGCTCCTGGAACCCAAACCTTGAAGATTCCAAGCCAAGCTCCAGGAACCCAAGCCTGGAAGAACCCAAGCCACAAAGATCCCAAGCCAAGCTCCAGGAACCCAAGCCTCGAAGATCCCAAGCCAAGCTCCAGGAGCCCAAGCCTCGAAGATCCCAAGCCAAGATCCAGGAACCGAGCCTCAAAGATCCCAAGCCAAGCTCCAGGAACCCAAGCCTCGAAGATCCCAGGCCAAGCTCCAGGAACCCAAGCCTCGAAGATCCCAAGCCAAGCTCTAGGAACCCAAGCCTTGAAGATCCCAAGCTAAGCTCCAGGAACGCAAGCCTCGAAGATCCCAAGCCAAGCTCCAGGATCCCAAGCCAAGCTCCAGGAGCCCAAGCCTTGACCGTCCCAAGCCATCCTCCAGGAACCCAAGCCTGAAAGATCCCAAGCCAAGCTCCAGGAACCCAAGTCTCGAAGATCCCAAGGCAAGCTCCAGGAACCCAGGCCTCGAAGATCCCAAGCAAAGCTCCACGAACCCAAGCCTCGAAGATCCCAAGCCAAGCTCCAGGATCCCAAGCCTTCACGGTCCCAAGCCAAGCTCATGGATCCCAAGCCTCGAAGATCCCAAGCCTAGCTCCTGGAACCCAAACCTTGAAGATTCCAAGCCAAGCTCCAGGAACCCAAGCCTGGAAGAACCCAAGCCTCAAAGATCCCAAGCCAAGCTCCAGGAACCCAAGCCTCGAAGATCCCAAGCCAAGCTCCAGGAACCCAAGCCTTGACGGTCCCAAGCCAAGCTCCAGGACCCCAAGTCTCAAAGATCCCAAGCCAAGCTCCAGGAACTCAAGTCTCGAAGATCCCAAGACAAGCTCCAAGAACCTAAGCCTCGAAGATCCCAAGCCAAGCTCCACAAACCCAAGCCTCGAAGATCCCAAGCCAAGCGCCAGGAACCTAAGACTCGAATATCCCAAGCCAAGCTCCACGAACCCAAGCCTCGAAGATCCCACGCCAAGCTCCAGGATCCCAAGCCTCGAAGATCCCAAGCCAAGCTCCAGGAACCCAAGCCTCGACGATCCCAAGCTAAGCTCCACAAACCCAAGCCTCAAAGATCCCAAGCCAGGCTCCAGGAACCCAAGCCTCGAAGCTCCCAAGCCAGGCTCCAGGAACCCAAGCCTCGAAGATCCCAAGCCAAGCTCCTGGAACCCAAACCTTGAAGATTCCAAGCCAAGCTCCAGGAACCCAAGCCTGGAAGAACCCAAGCCACAAAGATCCCAAGCCAAGCTCCAGGAACCCAAGCCTCGAAGATCCCAAGCCAAGCTCCAGGAACCCAAGCCTCGAAGATCCCAAGCCAAGATCCAGGAACCCGAGCCTCAAAGATCCCAAGCCAAGCTCCAGGAACCCAAGCCTCGAAGATCCCAGGCCAAGCTCCAGGAACCCAAGCCTCGAAGATCCCAAGCTCTAGGAACCCAAGCCTTGAAGATCCCAAGCTAAGCTCCAGGAACGCAAGCCTCGAAGATCCCAAGCCAAGCTCCAGGATCCCAAGCCAAGCTCCAGGAGCCCAAGCCTTGACCGTCCCAAGCCATCCTCCAGGAACCCAAGCCTGAAAGATCCCAAGCCAAGCTCCAGGAACCCACGTCTCGAAGATCCCAAGGCAAGCTCCAGGAACCCAGGCCTCGAAGATCCCAAGCAAAGCTCCACGAACCCAAGCCTCGAAGATCCCAAGCCAAGCTCCAGGATCCCAAGCCAAGTTCCAGGATCCCAAGCGTCGAAGATCCCAAGCCAAGCGCCAGGAACCCAAACCTTGAAGATCCCAAGCCAAGCTCCAGAAACCCAAGCCTGGAAGAACCCAAGCCTCAAAGATCCCAAGCCAAGCTCCAGTTACGCAAGCCTCGAAGATCCCAAGTCAAGCTCCAGGATCCCAAGCCAAGCTCCAGGAACCCAAGCCTCGAAGATCCCAGGCCAAGCTCCAGGAACCCAAGCCTCGAAGATCCCAAGCCAAGCTCCAGGAACCCAAGTCTCAAAGATCCCAGGCCAAGCTCCAGGAACCCAAGCCTCGAAGATCCCAAGCCAAGCTCCAGGAACCCAAGCCTTGACGGTCCCAAGCCAAGCTCCAGGAACCCAAGTCTAAAAGATCCCAAGCCAGGCTCCAGGAACCCAAGCCTCGAAGCTCCCAAGCCAGGCTCCAGGAACCCAAGCCTCGAAGTTCCCAAGCCAAGCTCCAGGAACCCAAGCCTCGAAGATCCCAAGCCAAGCTCCTGGAACCCAAACCTTGAAGATTCCAAGCCAAGCTCCAGGAACCCAAGCCTGGAAGAACCCAAGCCACAAAGATCCCAAGCCAAGCTCCAGGAACCCAAGCCTCGAAGATCCCAAGCCAAGCTCCAGGAACCCAAGCCTCGAAGATCCCAAGCCAAGATCCAGGAACACGAGCCTCAAAGATCCCAAGCCAAGCTCCAGGAACCCAAGCCTCGAAGATCCCAGGCCAAGCTCCAGGAACCCAATCCTCGAAGATCCCAAGCCAAGCTCTAGGAACCCAAGCCTTGAAGATCCCAAGCTAAGCTCCAGGAACGCAAGCCTCGAAGATCCCAAGCCAAGCTCCAGGATCCCAAGCCAAGCTCCAGGAGCCCAAGCCTTGACCGTCCCAAGCCATCCTCCAGGAACCCAAGCTTGAAAGATCCCAAGCCAAGCTCCAGGAACGCAAGTCTCGAAGATCCCAAGGCAAGCTCCAGGAACCCAGGCCTCGAAGATCCCAAGCAAAGCTCCACGAACCCAAGCCTCGAAGATCCCAAGCCAAGCTCCAGGATCCCAAGCCAAGTTCCAGGATCCCAAGCGTCGAAGATCCCAAGCCAAGCTCCAGGAACCCAAGCCTGGAAGAACCCAAGCCTCAAAGATCCCAAGCCAAGCTCCAGGTACGCAAGCCTCGAAGATCCCAAGTCAAGCTCCAGGAACCCAAGCCTTGACGGTCCCAAGCCATCCTCCAGGAACCCAAGTCTGAAAGATCCCAAGCCAAGCTCCAGGAACCCAAGTCTCGTAGATCCCAAGGCAAGCTCCAGGAACCCAGGCCTCGAAGATCCCAAGCAAAGCTCCACGAACCCAAGCCTCGAAGATCCCAAGTCAAGCTCCAGGAACCCAAGCTTCGAAGATCCCATGCCAAGCTCCAGGAACCCAAGCCTCGAAGATCCCAAGCCAAGCTCCAGGAACCCAAGCCTCGAAGATCCCAAGCCAAGCTCCAGGAACCCAAGCCTGGAAGAACCCAAGCCAAGCTCCAGGAACCCAAGCATGGAAGAACCCAAGCCTCAAAGAACCCAAGCCAAGCTCCAGGATCCGAAGCTTCGAAGATTCCAAGCCAAGCTCCAGGAACACAAGCCTCGAAAATCCCAAGCCAAGCTCCAGGAACCCAAGTCTGAAAGATCCCAAGCCAAGCTCCAGGAACCCAAGTCTCGTAGATCCCAAGGCAAGCTCCAGGAACCCAGGCCTCGAAGATCCCAAGCAAAGCTCCACGAACCCAAGCCTCGAATATCCCAAGCCAAGCTCCAGGAACCCAAGCCTCGAAGATCCCAAGCCAAGCTCCAGGAACCCAAGCCTGGAAGAACCCAAGCCTCAAAGATCCCAAGCCAAGCTCCAGGAACGCAAGCCTCGAAGATCAAAAGCCAAGCTCCAGGATCGCAAGCCAAGCTCCAGGAACCCAAGACTCGAAGATCCCAAGCCAAGCGCCAGGAACCCAAGCCTCGAAGATCCCAAGCCAAGCTCCACGAACCCAAGCCTCGAAGATCCCAAGCCAAGCTCCAGGAACCCAAGCCTTTAAAATCCCAAGCCAAGCTCCAGGAACCCAAGCCTTGATGGTCCCAAGCCAAGCTCCAGGAACCCAAGCCTGAAAGATCCCAAGCCAAGTTCCAGGAACCCAAGTCTCGAAGATCCCAAGGCAAGCTCCAGGAACCCAAGCCTCGAAGATCCCAAGCCAAGCTCCAGGAACCCAAGCCTCGAAGATCCCAAGCCTAGCTCCTGGAACCCAAACCTTGAAGATTCCAAGCCAAGCTCCAGGAACCCAAGCTTCGAAGATCCCAAGCCAAGCTCCAGGAACCCAAGCCTTGACGGTCCCAAGCCAAGCTCCAGGACCCCAAGTCTCAAAGATCCCAAGCCAAGCTCCAGGAACTCAAGTCTCGAAGATCCCAAGACAAGCTCCAAGAACCCAAGCCTCGAAGATCCCAAGCCAAGCTCCACAAACCCAAGCCTCGAAGATCCCAAGCCAAGCGCCAGGAACCTAAGACTCGAATATCTCAAGCCAAGCTCCACGAACCCAAGCCTCGAAGATCCCACGCCAAGCTCCAGGATCCCAAGCATCGAAGATCCCAAGCCAAGCTCCAGGAACCCAAGCCTCGACGATCCCAAGCTAAGCTCCACAAACCCAAGCCTCAAAGATCCCAAGCCAGGCTACAGGAACCCAAGCCTCGAAGCTCCCAAGCCAGGCTCCAGGAACCCAAGCCTCGAAGTTCCCAAGCCAAGCTCCAGGAACCCAAGCCTCGAAGATCCCAAGCCAAGCTCCTGGAACCCAAACCTTGAAGATTCCAAGCCAAGCTCCAGGAACCCAAGCCTGGAAGAACCCAAGCCACAAAGATCCCAAGCCAAGCTCCAGGAACCCAAGCCTCGAAGATCCCAAGCCAAGCTCCAGGAGCCCAAGCCTCGAAGATCCCAAGCCAAGCTCCAGGAACCCAAACCTTGAAGATTCCAAGCCAAGCTCCAGGAACCCAAGCTTCGAAGATCCCAAGCCAAGCTCCAGGAACCCAAGCCTTGACGGTCCCAAGCCAAGCTCCAGGACCCCAAGTCTCAAAGATCCCAAGCCAAGCTCCAGGAACTCAAGTCTCGAAGATCCCAAGACAAGCTCCAAGAACCCAAGCCTCGAAGATCCCAAGCCAAGCTCCACAAACCCAAGCCTCGAAGATCCCAAGCCAAGCGCCAGGAACCTAAGACTCGAATATCTCAAGCCAAGCTCCACGAACCCAAGCCTCGAAGATCCCACGCCAAGCTCCAGGATCCCAAGCATCGAAGATCCCAAGCCAAGCTCCAGGAACCCAAGCCTCGACGATCCCAAGCTAAGCTCCACAAACCCAAGCCTCAAAGATCCCAAGCCAGGCTACAGGAACCCAAGCCTCGAAGCTCCCAAGCCAGGCTCCAGGAACCCAAGCCTCGAAGTTCCCAAGCCAAGCTCCAGGAACCCAAGCCTCGAAGATCCCAAGCCAAGCTCCTGGAACCCAAACCTTGAAGATTCCAAGCCAAGCTCCAGGAACCCAAGCCTGGAAGAACCCAAGCCACAAAGATCCCAAGCCAAGCTCCAGGAACCCAAGCCTCGAAGATCCCAAGCCAAGCTCCAGGAGCCCAAGCCTCGAAGATCCCAAGCCAAGCTCCAGGAACCCAAGCCTCGAAGATCCCAAGCCAAGCTCCAGGAACCCAAGCCTGGAAGAACCCAAGCCAAGCTCCAGGAACCCAAGCATGGAAGAACCCAAGCCTCAAAGAACCCAAGCCAAGCTCCAGGATCCGAAGCTTCGAAGATTCCAAGCCAAGCTCCAGGAACCCAAGCCTCGAAAATCCCAAGCCAAGCTCCAGGAACCCAAGCCTTGACGGTCCCAAGCCATCCTCCAGGAACCCAAGTCTGAAAGATCCCAAGCCAAGCTCCAGGAACCCAAGTCTCGTAGATCCCAAGGCAAGCTCCAGGAACCCAGGCCTCGAAGATCCCAAGCAAAGCTCCACGAACCCAAGCCTCGAATATACCAAGCCAAGCTCCAGGAACCCAAGCCTCGAAGATCCCAAGCCAAGCTCCAGGAACCCAAGCCTGGAAGAACCCAAGCCTCAAAGATCCCAAGCCAAGCTCCAGGAACGCAAGCCTCGAAGATCAAAAGCCAAGCTCCAGGATCGCAAGCCAAGCTCCAGGAACCCAAGACTCGAAGATCCCAAGCCAAGCGCCAGGAACCCAAGCCTCGAAGATCCCAAGCCAAGCTCCACGAACCCAAGCCTCGAAGATCCCAAGCCAAGCTCCAGGAACCCAAGCCTTTAAAATCCCAAGCCAAGCTCCAGGAACCCAAGCCTTGATGGTCCCAAGCCAAGCTCCAGGAACCCAAGCCTGAAAGATCCCAAGCCAAGTTCCAGGAACCCAAGTCTCGAAGATCCCAAGGCAAGCTCCAGGAACCCAAGCCTCGAAGATCCCAAGCCAAGCTCCAGGAACCCAAGCCTCGAAGATCCCAAGCCTAGCTCCTGGAACCCAAACCTTGAAGATTCCAAGCCAAGCTCCAGGAACCCAAGCCTTGACGGTCCCAAGCCAAGCTCCAGGACCCCAAGTCTCAAAGATCCCAAGCCAAGCTCCAGGAACTCAAGTCTCGAAGATCCCAAGACAAGCTCCAAGAACCCAAGCCTCGAAGATCCCAAGCCAAGCTCCACAAACCCAAGCCTCGAAGATCCCAAGCCAAGCGCCAGGAACCTAAGACTCGAATATCTCAAGCCAAGCTCCACGAACCCAAGCCTCGAAGATCCCACGCCAAGCTCCAGGATCCCAAGCCTCGAAGATCCCAAGCCAAGCTCCAGGAACCCAAGCCTCGACGATCCCAAGCTAAGCTCCACAAACCCAAGCCTCAAAGATCCCAAGCCAGGCTCCAGGAACCCAAGCCTCGAAGCTCCCAAGCCAGGCTCCAGGAACCCAAGCCTCGAAGTTCCCAAGCCAAGCTCCAGGAACCCAAGCCTCGAAGATCCCAAGCCAAGCTCCTGGAACCCAAACCTTGAAGATTCCAAGCCAAGCTCCAGGAACCCAAGCCTGGAAGAACCCAAGCCACAAAGATCCCAAGCCAAGCTCCAGGAACCCAAGCCTCGAAGATCCCAAGCCAAGCTCCAGGAGCCCAAGCCTCGAAGATCCCAAGCCAAGATCCAGGAACCGAGCCTCAAAGATCCCAAGCCAAGCTCCAGGAACCCAAGCCTCGAAGATCCCAGGCCAAGCTCCAGGAACCCAAGCCTCGAAGATCCCAAGCCAAGCTCTAGGAACCCAAGCCTTGAAGATCCCAAGCTAAGCTCCAGGAACGCAAGCCTCGAAGATCCCAAGCCAAGCTCCAGGATCCCAAGCCAAGCTCCAGGAGCCCAAGCCTTGACCGTCCCAAGCCATCCTCCAGGAACCCAAGCCTGAAAGATCCCAAGCCAAGCTCCAGGAACCCAAGTCTCGAAGATCCCAAGGCAAGCTCCAGGAACCCAGGCCTCGAAGATCCCAAGCAAAGCTCCACGAACCCAAGCCTCGAAGATCCCAAGCCAAGCTCCAGGATCCCAAGCCTTCACGGTCCCAAGCCAAGCTCATGGATCCCAAGCCTCGAAGATCCCAAGCCTAGCTCCTGGAACCCAAACCTTGAAGATTCCAAGCCAAGCTCCAGGAACCCAAGCCTGGAAGAACCCAAGCCTCAAAGATCCCAAGCCAAGCTCCAGGAACCCAAGCCTCGAAGATCCCAAGCCAAGCTCCAGGAACCCAAGCCTTGACGGTCCCAAGCCAAGCTCCAGGTCCCCAAGTCTCAAAGATCCCAAGCCAAGCTCCAGGAACTCAAGTCTCGAAGATCCCAAGACAAGCTCCAAGAACCTAAGCCTCGAAGATCCCAAGCCAAGCTCCACAAACCCAAGCCTCGAAGATCCCAAGCCAAGCGCCAGGAACCTAAGACTCGAATATCCCAAGCCAAGCTCCACGAACCCAAGCCTCGAAGATCCCACGCCAAGCTCCAGGATCCCAAGCCTCGAAGATCCCAAGCCAAGCTCCAGGAACCCAAGCCTCGACGATCCCAAGCTAAGCTCCACAAACCCAAGCCTCAAAGATCCCAAGCCAGGCTCCAGGAACCCAAGCCTCGAAGCTCCCAAGCCAGGCTCCAGGAACCCAAGCCTCGAAGATCCCAAGCCAAGCTCCTGGAACCCAAACCTTGAAGATTCCAAGCCAAGCTCCAGGAACCCAAGCCTGGAAGAACCCAAGCCACAAAGATCCCAAGCCAAGCTCCAGGAACCCAAGCCTCGAAGATCCCAAGCCAAGCTCCAGGAACCCAAGCCTCGAAGATCCCAAGCCAAGATCCAGGAACCCGAGCCTCAAAGATCCCAAGCCAAGCTCCAGGAACCCAAGCCTCGAAGATCCCAGGCCAAGCTCCAGGAACCCAAGCCTCGAAGATCCCAAGCTCTAGGAACCCAAGCCTTGAAGATCCCAAGCTAAGCTCCAGGAACGCAAGCCTCGAAGATCCCAAGCCAAGCTCCAGGATCCCAAGCCAAGCTCCAGGAGCCCAAGCCTTGACCGTCCCAAGCCATCCTCCAGGAACCCATGCCTGAAAGATCCCAAGCCAAGCTCCAGGAACCCACGTCTCGAAGATCCCAAGGCAAGCTCCAGGAACCCAGGCCTCGAAGATCCCAAGCAAAGCTCCACGAACCCAAGCCTCGAAGATCCCAAGCCAAGCTCCAGGATCCCAAGCCAAGTTCCAGGATCCCAAGCGTCGAAGATCCCAAGCCAAGCGCCAGGAACCCAAACCTTGAAGATCCCAAGCCAAGCTCCAGAAACCCAAGCCTGGAAGAACCCAAGCCTCAAAGATCCCAAGCCAAGCTCCAGTTACGCAAGCCTCGAAGATCCCAAGTCAAGCTCCAGGATCCCAAGCCAAGCTCCAGGAACCCAAGCCTCGAAGATCCCAGGCCAAGCTCCAGGAACCCAAGCCTCGAAGATCCCAAGCCAAGCTCCAGGAACCCAAGCCTCGAAGATCCCAGGCCAAGCTCCAGGAGCCCAAGCCTCGAAGATCCCAAGCCAAGCTCCAGGAACCCAAGCCTCGAAGATCCCAAGCCAAGCTCCAGGAACCCAAGCCTGGAAGAACCCAAGCCTCAAAGATCCCAAGCCAAGCTCAAGGAACCCAAGCATGGAAGAACCCAAGCCTCAAAGAACCCAAGCCAAGCTCCAGGATCCCAAGCTTCGAAGATTCCAAGCCAAGCTCCAGGAACCCAAGCCTCGAAAATCCCAAGCCAAGCTCCAGGAACCCAAGCCTTGACGGATCCAAGCCATCCTCTAGGAACCCAAGTCTGAAAGATCCCAAGCCAAGCTCCAGGAACCCAAGTCTCGTAGATCCCAAGGCAAGCTCCAGGAATCCAGGCCACGAAGATCCCAAGCAAAGCTCCACGAACCCAAGCCTCGAATATCCCAAGCCAAGCTCCAGGAACCCAAGCCTCGAAGATCCCAAGCCAAGCTCCAGGAACCCAAGCCTGGAAGAACCCAAGCCTCAAAGATCCCAAGCCAAGCTCCAGGAACGCAAGCCTCGAAGATCCCAAGCCAAGCTCCAGGATCGCAAGCCAAGCTCCAGGAACCCAAGACTCGAAGATCCCAAGCCAAGCGCCAGGAACCCAAGCCTCGAAGATCCCAAGCCAAGCTCCACGAACCCAAGCCTCGAAGATCCCAAGCCAAGCTCCTGGATCCCAAGCCTCGATGATCTCAAGCCAGGCTCCAGGAACCCAAGCCTCGAAGATCCCAAGCCATGATCCAGGAACCCAAGCCTCGAAGATCCCAAGCCAAGCTCCAGGAACCCAAGCCTCGAAGATCCCAAGCCAAGCTCCAGGAACCCAAGTCTCGAAGATCCCAAGCCAAGCTCCAGGAACCCAAGCCTCGAAGATCCCAAGCCAAGATCCAGGAACCCGAGCCTCAAAGATCCCAAGCCAAGCTCCAGGAACCCAAGCCTCGAAGATCCCAGGCCAAGCTCCAGGAACCCAAGCCTCGAAGATCCCAAGCTCTAGGAACCCAAGCCTTGAAGATCCCAAGCTAAGCTCCAGGAACGCAAGCCTCGAAGATCCCAAGCCAAGCTCCAGGATCCCAAGCCAAGCTCCAGGATCCCAAGCGTCGAAGATCCCAAGCCAAGAGCCAGGAACCCAAACCTTGAAGATCCCAAGCCAAGCTCCAGAAACCCAAGCCTGGAAGAACCCAAGCCTCAAAGATTCCAAGACAAGCTCCAGTTACGCAAGCCTCGAAGATCCCAAGTCAAGCTCCAGGATCCCAAGCCAAGCTCCAGGAACCCAAGCCTCGAAGATCCCAAGCCAAGCTCCAGGAACCCAAGCCTCGAAGATCCCAGGCCAAGCTCCAGGAACCCAAGCCTCGAAGATCCCAAGCCAAGCTCCAGGAACCCAAGCCTCGAAGATCCCAAGCCAAGCTCCAGGAACCCAAGCCTGGAAGAACCCAAGCCTCAAAGATCCCAAGCCAAGCTCCAGGAACCCAAGCCTCAAAGAACCCAAGCCAAGCTCCAGGATCCCAAGCTTCGAAGATTCCAAGCCAAGCTCCAGGAACCCAAGCCTCGAAAATCCCAAGCCAAGCTCCAGGAACCCAAGCCTTGACGGTCCCAAGCCATCCTCTAGGAACCCAAGTCTGAAAGATCCCAAGCCAAGCTCCAGGAACCCAAGTCCCGTAGATCCCAAGGCAAGCTCCAGGAACCCAGGCCACGAAGATCCCAAGCAAAGCTCCACGAACCCAAGCCTCGAATATCCCAAGCAAGCTCCAGGAACCCAAGCCTCGAAGATCCCAAGCCAAGCTCCAGGAACCCAAGCCTGGAAGAACCCAAGCCTCAAAGATCCCAAGCCAAGCTCCAGGAACGCAAGCCTCGAAGATCCCAAGCCAAGCTCCAGGATCGCAAGCCAAGCTCCAGGAACCCAAGACTCGAAGATCCCAAGCCAAGCGCCAGGAACCCAAGCCTCGAAGATCCCAAGCCAAGCTCCACGAACCCAAGCCTCGAAGATCCCAAGCCAAGCTCCTGGATCCCAAGCCTCGATGATCTCAAGCCAGGCTCCAGGAACCCAAGCCTCGAAGATCCCAAGCCATGATCCAGGAACCCAAGCCTCGAAGATCCCAAGCCAAGCTCCAGGAACCCAAGCCTCGAAGATCCCAAGCCAAGCTCCAGGAACCCCAGCCTGGAAGATCCCAGGCCAAGCTCCAGGAACCCAAGCCTCGAAGATCCCAAGCCAATCTCCAGGAACCCAAGCCTCGAAGATCCCAAGCCAAGCTCCAGGAACCCAAGCCTGGAAGAACCCAAGCCTCAAAGATCCCAAGCCAAGCTCCAGGAACCGAAGCTTCGAAGATTCCAAGCCAAGCTCCAGGAACCCAAGCCTTTAAAATCCCAAGCCAAGCTCCAGGAACCCAAGCCTTGATGGTCCCAAGCCAAGCTCCAGGAACCCAAGCCTGAAAGATCCCAAGCCAAGTTCCAGGAACCCAAGTCTCGAAGATCCCAAGGCAAGCTCCAGGAACCCAAGCCTCGAAGATCCCAAGCCAAGCTCCAGGAACCCAAGCCTCGAAGATCCCAACCCTAGCTGCTGGAACCCAAACCTTGAAGATTCCAAGCCAAGCTCCAGGAACCCAAGCCTGGAAGAACCCAAGCCTCAAAGATCCCAAGCCAAGCTCCAGGAACCCAAGCCTCGAAGATCCCAAGCCAAGCTCCAGGAACCCAAGCCTTGACGGTCCCAAGCCAAGCTCCAGTACCCCAAGTCTCAAAGAACCCAAGCCAAGCTCCAGGAACTCAAGTCTCGAAGATCCCAAGACAAGCTCCAAGAACCCAAGCCTCGAAGATCCCAAGCCAAGCTCCACAAACCCAAGCCTCGAAGATCCCAAGCCAAGCGCCAGGAACCTAGGACTCGAATATCCCAAGCCAAGCTCCACGAACCCAAGCCTCGAAGATCCCACGCCAAGCTCCAGGATCCCAAGCCTCGAAGATCCCAAGCCAAGCTCCAGGAACCCAAGCCTCGACGATCCCAAGCTAAGCTCCACAAACCCAAGCCTCAAAGATCCCAAGCCAGGCTCCAGGAACCCAAGCCTCGAAGCTCCCAAGCCAGGCTCCAGGAACCCAAGCCTCGAAGTTCCCAAGCCAAGCTCCAGGAACCCAAGCCTCGAAGATCCCAAGCCAAGCTCCTGGAACCCAAACCTTGAAGATTCCAAGCCAAGCTCCAGGAACCCAAGCCTGGAAGAACCCAAGCCGCAAAGATCCCAAGCCAAGCTCCAGGAACCCAAGCCTCGAAGATCCCAAGCCAAGCTCCATGAACCCAAGCCTCGAAGATCCCAAGCCAAGATCCAGGAACCGAGCCTCAAAGATCCCAGGCCAAGCTCCAGTAACCCAAGCCTCGAAGATCCCAGGCCAAGCTCCAGGAACCCAAGCCTCGAAGATCCCAAGCCAAGCTCCAGGAACCCAAGCCTCGACGATCCCAAGCTAAGCTCCACAAACCAAAGCCTCAAAGATCCCAAGCCAGGCTCCAGGAACCCAAGACTCGAAGCTCCCAAACCAGGCTCCAGGAACCCAAGCCTCGAAGTTCCCAAGCCAAGCTCCAGGAACCCAAGCCTCGAAGATCCCAAGCCAAGCTCCTGGAACCCAAACCTTGAAGATTCCAAGCCAAGCTCCAGGAACCCAAGCCTGGAAGAACCCAAGCCACAAAGATCCCAAGCCAAGCTCCAGGAACCCAAGCCTCGAAGATCCCAAGCCAAGCTCCAGGAACCCAAGCCTCGAAGATCCCAAGCCAAGATCCAGGAACACGAGCCTCAAAGATCCCAAGCCAAGCTCCAGGAACCCAAGCCTCGAAGATCCCAGGCCAAGCTCCAGGAATCCAAGCCTCGAAGATCCCAAGCCAAGCTCTAGGAACCCAAGCCTTGAAGATCCCAAGCTAAGCTCCAGGAACGCAAGCCTCGAAGATCCCAAGCCAAGCTCCAGGATCCCAAGCCAAGCTCCAGGAGCCCAAGCCTTGACCGTCCCAAGCCATCCTCCAGGAACCCAAGCCTGAAAGATCCCAAGCCAAGCTCCAGGAACCCAAGTCTCGAAAATCCCAAGCCAAGCTCTAGGAACCCAAGCCTTGAAGATCCCAAGCTAAGCTCCAGGAACGCAAGCCTCGAAGATCCCAAGCCAAGCTCCAGGATCCCAAGCCAAGCTCCAGGAAACCAAGCCTCGAAGATCCCAAGCCAAGCTCCAGGAACCCAAGCCTCGAAGATCCCAAGCCAAGCTCCAGGAACCCAAGCCTGGAAGAACCCAAGCCTCAACGATCCCAAGCCATGCTCCAGGAAACCAAGCTTCGAAGATTCCAAGACAAGCTCCAGGAACCCAAGCCTCGAAGATCCCAAGCCAAGCGCCAGGAACCCAAGACTCGAAGTTCCCAAGCCAAGCTCCAGGAACCCAAGCCTCGAAGATCGCAAGCCAAGCTTCTGGAACCCAAACCTTGAAGATTCCAAGCCAAGCTCCAGGAACCCAAGCCTCAAAGATCCCAAGCCAAGCTCCAGGAACACAAGCCTCGAAGATCCCAAGCCAAGCTCCAGGAACCCAAGCCTCGAAGATCCCAAGCCAAGATCCAGGAACCCGAGCCTCAAAGATCCCAAGCCAAGCTCCAGGAACCCAAGCCTCGAAGATCCCAGGCCAAGCTCCAGGAACCCAAGCCTCGAAGTTCCCAAGCCAAGTTCTAGGAACCCAAGCCTTGAAGATCCCAAGCTAAGCTCCAGGAACGCAAGCCTCGAAGATCCCAAGCCAAGCTCCAGGATCCCAAGCCAAGCTCCAGGAAACCAAGCCTCGAAGATCCCAAGCCAAGCTCCAGGAACCCAAGCCACGAAGATCCCAAGCCAAGCTCCAGGAACCCAAGCCTGGAAGAACCCAAGCCTCAACGATCCCAAGCCATGCTCCAGGAACTCAAGCCTCAAAGCTCCCAAGCCAAGCTCCACGAACCCAAGCCTCGAAAATCCCAAGCCAAACTCCAGGATCCCAAGCCTCGAAGATCCCAAGCCAAGCTCCAGGAACCCAAGCCTGGAAGATCCCGAACCAAGCTCTAGGAACCCAAACCTTGAAGATCCCAAGCCAAGCTCTAGGAACCGAAGCCTGGAAGAATCCAAGCCTCAAAGATCCCAAGCCAAGCTCCGGGAACCCAAGCCTCGAAGATCCCAAGCCAAGCTCCAGGAACCCAAGTCTCAAAGATCTCAAGCCAATCTCCAGGTACACAAGCCTCAAAGATCCCAAGCCAAGCTCCAGGAACCCAAGCCTTGACGGTCCCAAGCCAAGCTCCAGGAACCCAAGTCTAAAAGATCCCAAGCCAATCTCCAGGTACACAAGCCTCGAAGATCCCAAGCCAAGCTCCAAGAACCCAAGACTCGAAGATCCCAAGCCAAGCTCCAGGATCCCAAGCCAAGTTCCAGGATCCCAAGCGTCGAAGATCCCAAGCCAAGCGCCAGGAACCCAAACCTTGAAGATCCCAAGCCAAGCTCCAGAAACCCAAGCCTGGAAGAACCCAAGCCTCAAAGATCCCAAGCCAAGCTCCAGTTACGCAAGCCTCGAAGATCCCAAGTCAAGCTCCAGGATCCCAAGCCAAGCTCCAGGAACCCAAGCCTCGAAGATCCCAAGCCAAGCTCCAGGAACCCAAGCCTCGAAGATCCCAGGCCAAGCTCCAGGAACCCAAGCCTCGAAGATCCCAAGCCAAGCTCCAGGAACCCAAGCCTCGAAGATCCCAAGCCAAGCTCCAGGAACCCAAGCCTGGAAGAACCCAAGCCTCAAAGATCCCAAGCCAAGCTCCAGGAACCCAGGCATGGAAGAACCCAAGCCTCAAAGAACCCAAGCCAAGCTCCAGGATCCCAAGCGTCGAAGATTCCAAGCCAAGCTCCAGGAACCCAAGCCTCGAAAATCCCAAGCCAAGCTCCAGGAACCCAAGCCTTGACGGTCCCAAGCCATCCTCTAGGAACCCAAGTCTGAAAGATCCCAAGCCAAGCTCCAGGAACCCAAGTCTCGTAGATCCCAAGGCAAGCTCCAGGAACCCAGGCCTCGAAGATCCCAAGCAAAGCTCCACGAACCCAAGCCTCGAATATCCCAAGCCAAGCTCCAGGAACCCAAGCCTCGAAGATCCCAAGCCAAGCTCCAGGAACCCAAGCCTGGAAGAACCCAAGCCTCAAAGATCCCAAGCCAAGCTCCAGGAACGCAAGCCTCGAAGATCCCAAGCCAAGCTCCAGGATCGCAAGCCAAGCTCCAGGAACCCAAGACTCGAAGATCCCAAGCCAAGCGCCAGGAACCCAAGCCTCGAAGATCCCAAGCCAAGCTCCACGAACCCAAGCCTCGAAGATCCCAAGCCAAGCTCCTGGATCCCAAGCCTCGATGATCTCAAGCCAGGCTCCAGGAACCCAAGCCTCGAAGATCCCAAGCCATGATCCAGGAACCTAAGCCTCGAAGATCCCAAGCCAAGCTCCAGGAACCCAAGCCTCGAAGATTCCAAGCCAAGCTCCAGGAACCCAAGCCTCGAAGATCCCAGGCCAAGCTCCAGGAACCCAAGCCTCGAAGATCCCAAGCCAAGCTCCAGGAACCCAAGCCTGGAAGAACCCAAGCCTCAAAGATCCCAAGCCAAGCTCCAGGAACCGAAGCTTCGAAGATTCCAAGCCAAGCTCCAGGAACCCAAGCCTTTAAAATCCCAAGCCAAGCTCCAGGAACCCAATCCTTGATGGTCCCAAGCCAAGCTCCAGGAACCCAAGCCTGAAAGATCCCAAGCCAAGTTCCAGGAACCCAAGTCTCGAAGATCCCAAGGCAAGCTCCAGGAACCCAAGCCTCGAAGATCCCAAGCCAAGCTCCAGGAACCCAAGCCTCGAAGATCCCAAGCCTAGCTCCTGGAACCCAAACCTTGAAGATTCCAAGCCAAGCTCCAGGAACCCAAGCCTGGAAGAGCCCAAGCCTCAAAGATCCCAAGCCAAGCTCCAGGAACCCAAGCCTCGAAGATCCCAAGCCAAGCTCCAGGAACCCAAGCTTTGACGGTCCCAAGCCAAGCTCCAGGACCCCAAGTCTCAAAGATCCCAAGCCAAGCTCGAGGAACTCAAGTTTCGAAGATCCCAAGACAAGCTCCAAGAACCCAAGGTTCGAAGATCCCAAGCCAAGCTCCACAAACCCAATCCTCGAAGATCCCAAGCCAAGCGCCAGGAACCTAAGACTCGAATATCCCAAGCCAAGCTCCACGAACCCAAGCCTCGAAGATCCCACGCCAAGCTCCAGGATCCCAAGCCTCGAAGATCCCAAGCCAAGCTCCAGGAACCCAAGCCTCGACGATCCCAAGCTAAGCTCCACAAACCCAAGCCTCAAAGATCCCAAGCCAGGCTCCAGGAACCCAAGCCTCGAAGCTCCCAAGCCAGGCTCCAGGAACCCAAGCCTCGAAGTTCCCAAGCCAAGCTCCAGGAACCCAAGCCTCGAAGATCCCAAGCCAAGCTCCTGGAACCCAAACCTTGAAGATTCCAAGCCAAGCTCCAGGAACCCAAGCCTGGAAGAACCCAAGCCACAAAGATCCCAAGCCAAGCTCCAGGAACCCAAGCCTCGAAGATCCCAAGCCAAGCTCCAGGAACCCAAGCCTCGAAGATCCCAAGCCAAGATCCAGGAACACGAGCCTCAAAGATCCCAAGCCAAGCTCCAGGAACCCAAGCCTCGAAGATCCCAGGCCAAGCTCCAGGAACCCAATCCTCGAAGATCCCAAGCCAAGCTCTAGGAACCCAAGCCTTGAAGATCCCAAGCTAAGCTACAGGATCCCAAGCCAAGCTCCAGGAGCCCAAGCCTTGACCGTCCCAAGCCATCCTCCAGGAACCCAAGCCTGAAAGATCCCAAGCCAAGCTCCAGGAACGCAAGTCTCGAAGATCCCAAGGCAAGCTCCAGGAACCCAGGCCTCGAAGATCCCAAGCAAAGCTCCACGAACCCAAGCCTCGAAGATCCCAAGCCAAGCTCCAGGATCCCAAGCCAAGTTCCAGGATCCCAAGCGTCGAAGATCCCAAGCCAAGCTCCAGGAAGCCAAGCCTGGAAGAACCCAAGCCTCAAAGATCCCAAGCCAAGCTCCAGGTACGCAAGCCTCGAAGATCCCAAGTCAAGCTCCAGGATCCCAAGCCAAGCTCCAGGAACCCAAGCCTCGAAGATCCCAAGTCAAGCTCCAGGAACCCAAGCCTCGAAGATCCCATGCCAAGCTCCAGGAACCCAAGCCTCGAAGATCCCAAGCCAAGCTCCAGGAACCCAAGCCTCGAAGATCCCAAGCCAAGCTCCAGGAACCCAAGCCTGGAAGAACCCAAGCCAAGCTCCAGGAACCCAAGCATGGAAGAACCCAAGCCTCAAAGAACCCAAGCCAAGCTCCAGGATCCGAAGCTTCGAAGATTCCAAGCCAAGCTCCAGGAACCCAAGCCTCGAAAATCCCAAGCCAAGCTCCAGGAACCCAAGCCTTGACGGTCCCATGCCATCCTCCAGGAACCCAAGTCTGAAAGATCCCAAGCCAAGCTCCAGGAACCCAAGTCTCGTAGATCCCAAGGCAAGCTCCAGGAACCCAGGCCTCGAAGATCCCAAGCAAAGCTCCACGAACCCAAGCCTCGAATATCCCAAGCCAAGCTCCAGGAACCCAAGCCTCGAAGATCCCAAGCCAAGCTCCAGGAACCCAAGCCTGGAAGAACCCAAGCCTCAAAGATCCCAAGCCAAGCTCCAGGAACGCAAGCCTCGAAGATCAAAAGCCAAGCTCCAGGATCGCAAGCCAAGCTCCAGGAACCCAAGACTCGAAGATCCCAAGCCAAGCGCCAGGAACCCAAGCCTCGAAGATCCCAAGCCAAGCTCCACGAACCCAAGCCTCGAAGATCCCAAGCCAAGCTCCAGGAACCCAAGCCTTTAAAATCCCAAGCCAAGCTCCAGGAACCCAAGCCTTGATGGTCCCAAGCCAAGCTCCAGGAACCCAAGCCTGAAAGATCCCAAGCCAAGTTCCAGGAACCCAAGTCTCGAAGATCCCAAGGCAAGCTCCAGGAACCCAAGCCTCGAAGATCCCAAGCCAAGCTCCAGGAACCCAAGCCTCGAAGATCCCAAGCCTAGCTCCTGGAACCCAAACCTTGAAGATTCCAAGCCAAGCTCCAGGAACCCAAGCTTCGAAGATCCCAAGCCAAGCTCCAGGAACCCAAGCCTTGACGGTCCCAAGCCAAGCTCCAGGACCCCAAGTCTCAAAGATCCCAAGCCAAGCTCCAGGAACTCAAGTCTCGAAGATCCCAAGACAAGCTCCAAGAACCCAAGCCTCGAAGATCCCAAGCCAAGCTCCACAAACCCAAGCCTCGAAGATCCCAAGCCAAGCGCCAGGAGCCTAAGACTCGAATATCTCAAGCCAAGCTCCACGAACCCAAGCCTCGAAGATCCCACGCCAAGCTCCAGGATCCCAAGCCTCGAAGATCCCAAGCCAAGCTCCAGGAACCCAAGCCTCGACGATCCCAAGCTAAGCTCCACAAACCCAAGCCTCAAAGATCCCAAGCCAGGCTCCAGGAACCCAAGCCTCGAAGCTCCCAAGCCAGGCTCCAGGAACCCAAGCCTCGAAGTTCCCAAGCCAAGCTCCAGGAACCCAAGCCTCGAAGATCCCAAGCCAAGCTCCTGGAACCCAAACCTTGAAGATTACAAGCCAAGCTCCAGGAACCCAAGCCTGGAAGAACCCAAGCCACAAAGATCCCAAGCCAAGCTCCAGGAACCCAAGCCTCGAAGATCCCAAGCCAAGCTCCAGGAACCCAAGCCTCGAAGATCCCAAGCCAAGATCCAGGAACCGAGCCTCAAAGATCCCAAGCCAAGCTCCAGGAACCCAAGCCTCGAAGATCCCAGGCCAAGCTCCAGGAACCCAAGCCTCGAAGATCCCAAGCCAAGCTCTAGGAACCCAAGCCTTGAAGATCCCAAGCTAAGCTCCAGGAACGCAAGCCTCGAAGATCCCAAGCCAAGCTCCAGGAGCCCAAGCCTTGACCGTCCCAAGCCATCCTCCAGGAACCCAAGCCTGAAAGATCCCAAGCCAAGCTCCAGGAACCCAAGTCTCGAAGATCCCAAGGCAAGCTCCAGGAACCCAGGCCTCGAAGATCCCAAGCAAAGCTCCACGAACCCAAGCCTCGAAGATCCCAAGCCAAGCTCCAGGATCCCAAGCCTTTACGGTCCCAAGCCAAGCTCATGGAACCCAAGCCTCGAAGATCCCAAGCCTAGCTCCTGGAACCCAAACCTTGAAGATTCCAAGCCAAGCTCCAGGAACCCAAGCCTGGAAGAACCCAAGCCTCAAAGATCCCAAGCCAAGCTCCAGGAACCCAAGCCTCGAAGATCCCAAGCCAAGCTCCAGGAACCCAAGCCTTGACGGTCCCAAGCCAAGCTCCAGGACCCCAAGTCTCAAAGATCCCAAGCCAAGCTCCACGAACTCAAGTCTCGAAGATCCCAAGACAAGCTCCAAGAACCTAAGCCTCGAAGATCCCAAGCCAAGCTCCACAAACCCAAGCCTCGAAGATCC
>NW_027275086.1:0-69067 GCF_030028105.1 Mobula birostris
CCCATAAATGCCTGTCTGTCCATCATACATCCATTTACACTAATCCTACCTTAACCTATTTTGTTCTCCCCATACTTCCATTAACTACCTACAAGTTCTACCGCACCAACAACACAAGGGGGAATTTACAGCAGCCAGTTAGTTTACTCATCCAAGAGGATCACAACCTCTCTCAGTGACCCGGAGAGCTATGTTGACTGGAGTCAAGGCTTTATGCTTTGGCTCTTGGTAGGGTCACCCATGCCGAATAGGTCAAAGGTTAGAGGCCAAATGAAGTATGGTCCACTGGTTCTCTAAGTTCGGGGGCTCAGCTCAGGGCTAACAACCCTGACTGGTCAAGTAAAACTGTTCAGAGATTGAAATGAAGAATCCTTCCATATCTGTGTGCGATGGTATGGACAGACAGAGATGGAGACCTTCATTGCTGCGCTAAATGCCAGTGGCATAACAGGCTGGAAGTAAGGCAGCCTACTGACTCGCACTTCTTTTTGGCGATGAGGGAGGAAACCAGAGCACCCCGGGAAGCCCTCACACTCACAGGGAAAATGTACATGTTCGGCACGGACAGCACTGAAGGTCAGGGTTGAATTCACACTGCTGGAGCCGAGGCAGCTGTTCTCACAGTGCCACCTTCTTGAATGGAAGTGAATGGCCTCCAGATCCCACTTCCATACTGGGAAGTGGCAGGCTCTAAGCAAAGTCTCACAACAGAGGTATTTAGGGGATTTCAGATCCTATGAAGCTGATGTACTTTCAATGGCCACATTACTAGCTATCTGCTGTACCCTATACAGAGGCCACTGTTTGTATTTATGTATGTTCGTGGTGTTCTGCTGATATAACCTACCCACTTCCAGGTTTGATGTGTTGTACGTTCAGAGATGCTCTTCTGCACATCAATACGTGGTTATTTGTGTTATTGTCACCTTCCTGGCAGTTTGAACCAGGCTGGCCTCTCTCATTAACAAGGCATTTTCACCCACAGGACTGCTGCTAACCAAATGTGTTTTTTTCTGTTTGTTTTTCGCATCATTCTCTGTAAACTGTAGACCAGGTTCCCTACTGGGAGACCATGGATGCCTTCTGTTAATGGTAGGGATCCATGGCATAAAAATAGTTGAGAACCTCTGCCCTACAGACAGCTGTGCGTGGAGGGCAGCACAATAGTGTAGTGGTTAGCACAATGCTTTACAATACAGGTGACCCGGGTTCAATTCCCACCAATGCCTATAAGGAGTTTGGACATTCTCCCCATGACCACGTGGGTTTCCTCCCACAGTTCAAAGGTGTACTGCTTGATAGGTTAATTGGTCATTGTAAATTATCTTGTGATTAGGCGAGGGTTAAATCGGGGGAATGCTGGGCAGCAGGGCTCAAGGTGGCTATTCTGCGAGATAGATAAGATAGACAAGATAGACAAATTAGATCTATAAAATCCCAGGAGATCAGCAGTTTCTGAGATACTCAGACCACCCTGTCTGGCACCAACAATCATTCCAGAGTCAAAGTCACTTTGATCACATTTCTTCCCCATTCAAGTGTTTGGCCTGAACAACAACTGAACCTCTTGACCATGTCTGCATGCTTTCTGCATTAAGTTGCTGCCACATGATTGGCTGATATTTGCGTTATCGAGGTGTACAGGTGTACCTAATAACGTGGCCACTGAGGGTATGTCTTCCAGTAGCTGAGCAATGGAAACCAAGAGCAGTGTCTTAGAAAAATTAGGTTCTACATTGATTTAGGATGGGGGTGGGGTGTGGGTGCAAGGGGAGAAGAAAAGGGGCACGAAAAGCATTTGAACACAAAGTATGGTACCCTGGTACTTTGTATTCCTTCCCCTCCCCCCAACTTCTTATCCTATATGACATAGGAGCAGAATTAGGCCATTTGGCTCATCGTGGCTACACTATCATTCCATCGTGACTAATATATTATCCCTCTCAATCCCATTTTCCAGTCTCCTCCCCATAACCTTGGATGTCCTGACTAATCAAGAACCTATCAATCTCTGCTTTGAATATACTCAATGACTCGGCCCCCACAGCCGTCTGTGACAACAAGTTCCACAGATTCACCACCCACAGGCTCTACGGATGATGAAGAAAACCTTGAATCCCACCAGAGATGGCATAGTGGGCAAAAGAAAGAAGATCCCCACTGGCTAAATGGACATCCCTCTATTCTGAGCTTGTGCCCTGTGGTCCTAGAGTCACCCACTATAGGAGACATCCTCTCCACGTTCAGACTGTCTAGGCCTTCCAATATTCAATAGGCTTCAATGAGATATCCCCCCTCATTTTTCTGAACCCCAGCAAGTACAGGCCTGGAGCCACCAAATGCTCCTCATACATTAACCCTCTCATTCCCAGAATCCTTCTCATGAACCTCCTCTGAACCCTCTCCAAAGTCAGCTCATCTTTACCTATACAAGGAGCCCAAAGCAGTTTGCAATACCCCAAGTGCAGTCTGACCAATGCCTTATAAACCCTCTGCATTGACATCCTTGCTCTTATATTCTAGTCCTCTTGAAATGAATACATACATTGCATTTGCCTTCCTCACCACCAACTCAACCTGCAAATTAACCTTTAGGGAATCCTGCACGAGGACTCCCAGGTCCCTTTGCACCTCAGATTTTAAAAAATGTTTTCTCTGCTTAAAAAATAGTCTACACCTTTACTCCTTCTATCAAAATGCATGACCACAGACTACTGTACACTGTTTTGCATCTGCCACTTCTTTGCCCATTCTCCCAATCTGTCAAGTCTTCCTACAGATTCCCTGCTTCCTCAACATGACCTGCATCTCTGCCTGTCTTTCTATTATCTGCAAACTTGGCCACAAAGCCATTATTTACAACGCACAAATTGTTGACATATAACATGGAAAAAAAAGCGATGCCAATACTGACCCCCGTTGAACACCACTTGTTCCCCAGCAGCCAACAGACCCTCTTTATTCCAGTCCTGATGAAGGGTTTCCATCCAAAACTTCGACCGTCATTCCCCTCCATAGATGCCGTCTGTCCTGCTGGATTCCTCTGGCATTTTGTGTGTATTGCTCTGGATTTCCGGCTTTTGCAGAATCACTTGGTTTTAAAATTCTATCTGAGCAAGGTTCTAGATGGAGGCCAATTAACCTGACACAGTTGGGCCAAGTGTTTTTCTGATCCTCATTGGAGGACAGGTTGAGTTGGCTTGGGCTTTTCTCTTAGGAGGATGCTAGGTGACTTGACAGAGGTAGAGTGGGCAGCCAGAGGTTCCCCCCCCCCCCCCCGGGTGAAAATGGCTAATACAAGGGGGCAAAACTTTTAAATTGTTTGGAGGAAGGAGAGGATGCCAAAGGTAGCTTTTTTATTCAAACAACAGAATGGTGTCTATGTGAAACACACTGCTAAATGTTGTGGTTGAGGCAGATACATCAGGGACATTTCAGAGACTCTTAGATAGGCCCATGGATGAAAGGAAAATGGAGGGCTATGGTTGATCATAGGGAGGAAGGGCTAGATTAATCTTGGAGTAGGTTAAAGGGTTGGCACAACATCATGGGCCGAAGAGCCTGCACTGCTTCATGTTCTATGCTCTTATTTGAGTGAAGAGCGGAAGGCAGGGGAGAGACCACACACAGACGAGAGATATTTACCCGACATGTTGGATCCAGCCATTATACCAGTGCAGCCGTTAAACATCACAGCAAACACCGTGGCAAATGTCATGAGGGTACCAGTGGTGTAGTCTACGGAGTAGTTATCTGGAAGACAAAACCAAATACTGCTCAAAGGCTGCACCCAGAAGCATCCACATGACCCAGTCCCACATCGCCTACGCAATTCTTGCAGCAGGGCAGGGAAGTATTCTTGCACCCCCCCCCCCACCGCAAATCATTCCTCTGTGGCAAGGTTAGAAGAATAGCCAAACTACTGCCCAAGGTTCCCCAAGACAAAGAACTGTAGTTTCTGGGAAACACTTAGTAAGTCAGGCAGCTTCTCTGAAAAGAGGGGAAAAAAATTACTGTGTTAGATTGTAGATAATAAATTCCTTTTGGGCAACCTCCAACCTGATGGCATGAAAACTGACTTCTCTAACTTCCAGTAATCAAAGGACTCTTCATCTGATGCTCTCAGTATTTATTGCTTATTTATATATTATTATTATTTCTTTCTTTTTGTATTTGTAGAGTTTGTTGCCTTTTACATATTGGTTGAACGCCCAAATTGGTGCAGTCTTTCATTGATTCTAATATGGTTATTATTCTATTATGGATTTACTGAGCGTGCCTGCGAGAAAATGAATGTGACATACAGATACTTTGATAATAAATTTACCTGGAACTTTAATTTCTCCCACATATTTTTGTTTCCTCCCCCTGCCCCGCAATCCCCATTCGGACCCCCCTCACCAATCACCTTATAACTTCTTCCCTTGTCACCCCCCCCCCCCCCCACCATCACCTGCTGGCTTTTACTCCTTCCCCTCACCTCCTTATTCCGGCATCTGACCCCTTCCTTTCCAGTCCTGATGAAGGGTCCCAGCCCAAAACAACGGTCTCAGCCTGAAACATTGACAGTTTATTTCTCTCCACGGATGCTGCCTGATCTCCTAAGCATTTCCAGATACGTTCAAATGTTATTTCCAAAATTAAATTTTTAATACTCTTCAAAATTTTGTAATGTCTCAAGGAGATCAATCCATTCCAAACTCAAGCAGCTGGGTAACAGCTTCCTCCCCTAGGATGTGAGACTTCTGAACACCCAGTATCACCCAGTTCATTCATTATATGCTGTATCGGTGATGTGGGCAATCATGGTCTTTCTTGGCAACTTCTTATTTTACAGAAGTGGTTTGCCAATGCCTTCTTCTGGGCAGTGAATACAAGACAGGTGACCCCAGCAATTATTAACACTCTTCAGAGATTGTCTGCCTGACATCAGTGGTCGCATAACCAGGACTTGTGATATGCACCAGCTGCTCATACGACCATCCACCACCTGCTCCCATGGCTTCACATGACCCTGATAGGTGGGGTGGGGGTGCGGGGTGCTAAGCAGGTGCTACACCTTGCCCAAAGCGACCTACAGGATAGTGGAGGGACGGAGCGCTCCCCCTCCCAGCCCCGATCAGGGTCAGGAGAAGTCATGGGAGCAGGTGGTGGATGGTCATATGAGAAGCCGGTGCTTATCACAAATATCACAAGTCCTGGTTATGTGACCACTAGCACCAATATTGATAATGGCTGGGGGGGCGGGGGGTCACCCATCTTGTAAGGACACTGCCCAGAAGAAGGCATGGGCAAACCACTCCTGTTGAAAAAGTTGCCAAGAACAAACAGGGTCTTGGGAAAGACCATGATTGCCCATGTTATAATGACATGCCACATATGAATGAAAGAACCTCGGACTGCTCATTCCTACCCTCTATAAGCCCAGTCTTAATGAAGAGTCTTGGCCTGCATCACCAACTCTATTTCACTCCATAGATGCTGCCTGACCTGCTGAGTTTCCCCAGGATTTCGTGTGTGTTGATCTAGATTTCCAGCATCTGCAGAATCTCATGTTTAACATACAACTCGTGTTTTAATTGTTTATTCCTTTCAGCCATGCTTACAATGACAATTAGGTCCTTCTGATCACAAACACCTCTAGTGAGAAAAACCATAAGACAAAGAACAAAATTAGGCCATTCAACCCATCAAGTCTGCTCCACCATTCCATCATGACTGATATATTATCCCTCTCAACGCCATTCTCCTGCCTTCTCCATGTAACCTTTGACATCCTTACTAATCAAGAACCTATCAACCTCCGCTTTAAATATACCCAATTGTGAACTCCACAGACACCTGTAGCAATGATTTCCACAGATTCACCAACCTCTAGCTAAAGACATTTCTCCACATCCCTGTTCTAAAGAGGCATCCATCTATTCTGAGGCTGCATCCTCCCTACTGTAGGAAACATCCTCTGCATGCCCACTCCTTCTTGGCCTTTCAATATCTGATTGGTTTCAATGAGATCCCCCTCCCTCCACCGATCATCCTTCTAACTCCAATGAGTACAATCCCAGAGCCATCAAACACTCATTATCTTTCTCATGAACTTTCTCTGGACCCTCTCCCATGCAGAACATCTCTTCTTAGATGAGGGGCCCAAAACTGGCAGTATTCCTAGAGCAGTCTAACCAAGGCCTTGCAAGCATTCTTCTCCTATCTCACATCGCCACTCAGCTCTTTGAATGAAGAAACTTAAGTCAGAAGTTCCTAGTCTGGAGATGGACAAGAAAGGTGCTTACCTGCGAGGTTCCGTCGCAGTGTAGCCAGGTTGAAGCCCGTGTAGTTGGTGTGGATGAGCTGGCTGGTGTTCCCAGACTGTCTAACGATCCAAACGGTCTTGGGGCTCACGGCAAAGAAACTGATGAAGATGGTGATGAGCACAATGTGGACCATGAGAAAGATCAGGAAGCTGGTCCTGGCGTAGATCTGGGCTCCGACCAGGCAGACTAGCAAGCACAGTAATAAGATACTCGAAGCGTAGAGGACATTGTAGAGGTAGCTTTGTGGGAGGACGTGGATACCTCTGTGGTCTGTTTCTGCTGCAAGGGGTAGTTGGAGGACAAGGGTTCAAAGATTGAGAAGCTACTTATTTTGTAGGAGGAGAAAGAAGCCATTTAAAGGAGCAACTTTATTCATCACAAATGTTGGAAACCGCTGTCTTTTTTTAAATACTTTTTTTTATATAAGATTTGTACTTTTCAAACAACCTCATATTTTTCACACTCACCGGCAGAAAGCAGTACAGCAGTTAAACTAACGATTTATCACCTTTCACACATCAAAGTTGCTGATTTATCAACTTTCTCCTTTCTCATTGGCTAAGTGTTAGCACATTACCCACGTGATGTAGTTGTTTCAATTGTGTAGCCTATTAACTAGTTTATCACTATCTAAGGAATTTTCCTCAACTATTGAAGTGATAGATTTTTTTATAGAAGCACCATCTTTTATTCCTTTGCCTTAGCATTGATTACCGTCTTAGCAGAGTGTCTCAGCTCTTTATTTAGTTTGCTTAGTACTTGCCTGTTTGTTTGTACTCTGAAATAAACTGCAATCTTGGAATTAAGACTGCTTGTCATTTTTGACTCCTAGAAGATCCCAAAGGATCAGAAATTAAACAGAGACTCAATACAACTGTTTGCATACATTAGGAATTTGGTGTGTTCGTGTGATCTTAAACAAAGCCCACATGACGTAGCTTTGCAATCCTTGGGAGATAAACTAGCATAGTGGTTAGATTACTGGACTAGAAGACAGATTTGGACTATTGATCCAGAAATAAGTTACAAAACATCTGAAGTTATACTGAAATAATTGAAATTAGGAATTAAAATACAACTCTCAGTTAAAAGTTGCCACAGATCTGCCAAACAGTAAAAAGCAACTGGTTCACCAAAACACTTCCCTGTACATGTTGCTGGGACCCAGGGACCGGGACTATGGGGAAAGGTTGGACAGGTTAGGGACTTTTTTCCCTGGAGCACTGGAGATTGAGAGGAGGTTTGATAGAGCTATACAAAATTATCCTATAAATAAGGTAAATGGAAGCAGCCTTTTGCCACTGAGGTTGGGTGAGACTAGAACTAGAGGTCATGGGTTGAGGCTGAAAGGTGAAATGTTAAAGGGAAACATGAGGAACTTCTTCCCTCAGAGGGTGGCCGCTACAGGCAGGAGTGTTGGATGCAGGGTTGATTTCAACATTTAAGAAAAGTTTGAATAAGTACATGGATGGGAGGGGTGTGGAGGGATATGATCCAGGTGATCGATGGGACTACGTAGAATAATAGTTTGGAGTGGACTAGATGGGCCGAAGGGCCTGTTTTTGTGCTGTAGTGCTCTATGACTCTACAGAACTCCAGACCCACATGCTCCATATCTTCTGCCTTCTCACACCTAACTTCCAGCTTTGGCTCAGGGCAACCAGAAATCCCAAGTTAATAGGAGGTGGATACAGGATAAGAAAAGCATTTTGCAGTTGTTGTTCCATTGCCTGGGAGATTAGGGAGGGGAATGTTGCCCTACATACTTGGATTGCAGAGTCAGACTTATCAGTTTATGTATTCTGGAGACGGGGTGCTGGAGGCTCCTAAAATGTTGAGCGTATGTCTTCAGGCTCCTGCACCTGAAGGTAGCAACGTGAAGCGAATATGTTCAGGATAATGTAGGGCCTTTTGAAGATGTCCTCAGTGCTGGGGAGGCAAGTCCCATGAAGGACTTGGCCGAGTTTTCAGCTTTCTACAGATTTTTCCAATCCTATCCTATCCCCTCCATACCAAATGGAGATACCACCAGTTACTATGCCCTCCACAGTACATCTGTGGAAATTTGCGAGAGTCTTTAGTGACTCATCCAGCTCCATCATGAGCACTAATCTCCAAGCATCGAGGACGTCTTCAAAAGAGTTTAAGGTTTGTAACTTATTGGCCAAGTCTTTTTAGTTCTCTTAAAGATCTGGTGAAGAATGCCAGTCATTGTTCAATGTGGGTGATCACATCAACAGGCAGAGGAAGGCCTAATTTCCAAATCTTGCAAAATGTGGTCACATTCCCTTGTCCTCAGAGGGCAGTGAATCCAGTGAGAATGGGATGAATGGCCACACCAAGAGTGCGGCTTCAATACTCTGTCACACCAAAACAGGCAATTTAGTATTCCTCAAGCCACAAGGGACTCACCTGCATTTGGGAGCTCTCCAAATACATCCAGAATAGCCTCCACCAGTCCCAGAATATAAACCGCACAGGAACAGACATTCGCAAGGAAGAACATCAGCCCTATACTCCCGCCGAACTCTGGGCCCAACGTCCGGCTAATCATAACTGCAGACAAAAGTGTAAAGGAAACCAAGCCAGGTTGTAGAGAGTGGGAGGAGGAGGGGGAGGGCAAAGGAAAGGAATATCGACCACATGCTGGGAGATGGGATAGATTTAAGTTAGCACCCAGGCAGCATGGGCTGCAGGCCCCACTCCCATGCTGAATGGCAAGTGGCTACTGACCCATCTGGCTGTGCTCAAGAGAGTCCAGGCCAAATGGTTGTCATTGTCAACCAGTGGTCCTTGGGGAGTGGAGAAGGGACGTGGAGCCACCTAAAGAGCTCCTGGATTTTCGGACTATAAGACCACATAACCATAAGAAAAAGGAGCAGAATTAGGCCATTTGGCCCATCGAGTCTGCTCTGCCATTTCATCATGGCTGATCCATTTTCCTCTCAGCCCCAATCTCCTGCTTTCTCCCCGTATCACTTCATGCTCTGACTAATCAAGAGTTTATCAACCTCGGTATACAATACAGCACACAAGTCTTTGGCACATGTAAAAAAAAATTCTGTAAAGCAAAGATGCTTTCAAAAATCATCAAATGAAATGTTTCTAAATATTAAAATACAAGAGCAGTATACAGTAAAAAAAATAAATCAAATCAATATTTATTGTGACCACCCTTTGCCCTTAAAACTGCATCAGTTCTCTCAGGTACACTGTTGTGCAGTTTTATAAGAAAATCAGGTGGTAGGTTGTTCCTAGCACCTTGGAGAACGTGCCATGGTTCTTCTGCAAAATTTGCCTGTCTCACTTGCTTCTGTCTCTTCAGGTAATCCCAGACAGCCTCGATGATGTTCAGATCAGGACTCCGTGGAGGTCATAACATCTGAATCCATATTTTTAAAAAAATACAGGGTGCCTAAATCTTTTGTACAGTACTGTAGAAGTAGAATTAGGACATCCAGCCCTTCGAGTCTGCTTCACCAATCGACCATGGCCAATTTATGACCCCTCTCAACCCCATTCTCACGTAACCTCTGACGCCCTTACTAATAAGAACCTTTCAAACTTCTGCTTTAAATACACCCAACCATTCTCAGGGATTTGTCTCCAGCACCAAAAGCCTTTCAATTACCAAAATTAAGTCAAGTCAATCAGACCCCAAAGTCTTAACCTGGCGACCTTTGGCCACCATATATTTCATCTGATTCATTTAACTAATTCCTACAAATACATGAATTGCATACGTCATCACACTGCCACGTTATACGTGCGCACCTTGCTTAAAGTAAAGACGAGTTCAACCTACATTTTGGACTCCAGCGTCTTCTTTTGAATTAGTTTAATGTTTTGAAGTTACAAAACAGAACAGGATTATTCTCCTTGGTGTCACGACAATTCTCAGCAGCCTTCAGGGAAGATAACAGACTAGATCTTCACAATAAAAAAAAGGGGCAAAATTAGAGCAAGGATTTCTTTTTATCATTGCCAAATAGAGGACTTTTTTTTAAAAAAAAAAGAGGCAGAGATTAAAAAGTTAACAATAAGCTTGGAAGAAGGTAGGGAAAATTTACAAGAATATTACCAGGACTCAGGACCCGAGTATTAGCTAAGAGCTGAATGGATTAGGATTTTATTCCCTGGTGTGTAGGAGAAAGAAGGGAGATTTTATACGATATACAAAATTATGAGGTGAATGCATGTAGGCTTTTTCTCCTCTCAGGTTGAGTGAGACTAGAACAAGAGGTCATAGGTTTGTGGTGAAAGGTAAAATATTCAAGGTGAAACTTCTTCACCCAGAGGGTGATGTAACTTCTATAGATGTGTAGTGGAGAGTGTTTTGAGTGGCTGCATCATGGTCTGGCACGGAAACACCAATTCCTTTGAATGGAAAATCCTACAAAGGGTTGTGTATTCAGCCCAGTGCATCATGGGTAAAGCCCTCCCAACCATTAAGGCCATTGGAAATCAGCATCCATCAACAGAGATCCCCACCACCCAGGCCATGCTCTTTCTCAGTTCTACCATTAGGTCGAAGGTACAAGAGCCTCAGGACTCTCACCACTGGGTTCAAGAACAGTTACTAGCCCACAACCAACAGTCCTTGAACAAAAGGGGATAAGTCTGCTTAACTTCACTTGACCCATCATTGAAATGTTCCTACAACCAATGATCATCTCACTTTAAGGACTCCTAACCTTGTTATCTCATGTTCTCATTATTTATCGCTATTTATTTATATTTGCATTTGCAGAGTTTGCTGTCTTCAGCACTCTGGTTGATCTTTCATTGATCCTGTTATAGTTATTATTCTACAGATGTGCCGAGTGTGCCCACAAGAAAGTGAATCTGAGTTGTATGTTGACATCTATGTACACTATGTACATCTATGTATAATAAAAGTTACTTCAAACTTTGAAGTGTGAAACAAGCTGCCAGTGGAAGTGGTAAACACAGGTTCAATTGCAACATTTAAGAGAAGTTTGGATAAGCACATCGATGGGAGGGGTCAAGAGTACTCTGGTCAGGGAGCAGGTAGATGGGACTAGACAGATGACCAGGATGGAATAGACTAGATGGGCTGACGGGCTTGTTTTTGCTCAATGGCTCTAAAAGATGTGGGGAAAGCATTGTTAAAAAAAGTGGTAGGGCTTGGAAGCCCCTGCCAAGGAAGTGCTAGAAGCAGATATGATAGCAATATTAAAGCATTTCGATGTACATGAACAGAGAGGGAATGGACAGATATAGACCATGTGCAGGCAGACAAAATTATTTTAATTTGGCCCCATGGCCATCATGTGCTCCAGGAGAAGTGGTTACTGGCCCATCTGGCTAGGTTCAGGAAGGCCAATGTCCTTTGTCCACTGTTACCAGCTACTGGCCCTTGGCGAGTGGGGTGGGGACATTGAGCCACCTGAAGGACTCCTGGATGTTAACACACACATTCAAAAGGGACAACAGACTTTCAGGAAGGTACTGCAGGATACATGAACACAGGTCGCTTGTGGTGGGGAACACCCCGGCATAGTTATGGGAGAGGAGGTGAGCATTTGCCAAAGTCCATACCACCTACCGGTAGGACAACCCTCATTCTGTACTACGCAAATTTTGCCTCAACTTCTGGCCCCACCCTTTCTAAAAACCTCGGGCAAAGATCTGGAACTTGCCTGAAGGGGCAAGGTGGAAACTAAATCCAAGTTCCGCTGTGCCTTTAGGCAAGTTACAGATCATCACTACTCCAAACAGTGGGGGGGGGTTCTTCATGTTCCCTTTGTGCATGTGTTTTAATCCTAGGAGGAGCAGTAGCTTCTCTCTGAGATGCAGGAGCATAATTAGGCCATTCAGCCCATTGAGTCTGCTCTGCCATTCCACCATGGCTGACTTATTAACCCTCCCTACCACATTCTCCTGCCTTCTCCCCATAACATCTTTACTATTTAAGAACTCATCAATCTCCATTTTAAGTGTACCCAATGACTTAGCCTCTACAGCCGTCTGTGACAATGAATTCCACAGATTCACCACCCACAAGCTAAGGAACTTCCAGCTCATGTTTGTTCCATAGAGACGTCCTTCTATTCTGAGGGTATGCCCAGGAGCGCTAGACTCTCCCACTGTGAGAAACATCCTATCCACGTCTATCCCATGTAGATTTCAATGAGATTCCCCCCCCTCCCCGCAACCCCACCTGCTTCTGCTAAACTCCAGTGGGTACAGCCCCTGAGCAGACTGTTAAGTACAGAGCTCATGGTATTACGTGAGATACTAGCATGGATGGAGGGGGTCTCCTTCTACAAACCCATCAAACTCAAATTTATCAACACCCTCTTCCCAAAAGAGTATCCCCAACTTTTCTGAAATCTTCCCACCCCCAACCTCCTTGGAACCATTGAACCAATGAACCTCCAGGCCTGTAATCCCCCCCCCCCCCACCTTCAAGCCATTCGGTCTGGTGGATGCAATATCTCAGCTATAGTTCAGTGTCAGCTTTGTACCCACAGAGCACTGCAACACAGAAAAAGGCCCTTCAGCCCATCTAATCCATGCCAAACTACTATTCTGCCTAGTATCATCAACCTGCAGCAGGGACATATCCCTCCAAACCCCTCCCATCCATGTACTTATCCAAACTTCTCATAAATGTTGAAATCGAACTAGCACCCACCACTTTCACTGGCAGCTCGTTCCACACTTGCACCAGCCTCTGAGCAAAGAACCTCCCCTTAGGTTTCTCTTAAATATTCCACCTTTCACCCTTCACATACAACCTCTAGTTCTAGTCTCAACCAACCTCACTGGAAAAAAGCCTATTGCATTACCCAGATAACCTACCTGCTTATGGAACCCAATCCCAATTCCTTTAGCAACCACCTTCAATGTGCCTCACCTCAAGGTATCTGAATCAGAGCTTCCTTTAGACCAGGGGTTCCCATCTTGGGGTCCATGGGCCCCTTGCCTAATGGTATTGGTCCATAAAATAAAAAAGGTTGGACTTTTCTGCTACTGCTGTCCAATTGAGGAGATGCTGGAGGCAGTGTAGCGTGGTGTCCGTGCTCGATGGGGGTGGCTTCTCCATCAGTGCTGCCCCCCAGTGCTCGACTGGTGGAATTACAGGCTGGGTTGCCAGGAACCATCAATTTGTGGGACTAATTGCTCAGGGTCTTGGACTAAAAATGTCATTTCTTGCGTGACTATGTTTTCTTTTCTCTCTTTCTCGCTATTTTGAATGTGTTTTGCATCTTGGCCCCAGAGGAACGCTGTCTCGTTCTGCTGTATCCATTTATAGTTGAATGATAATTAAACCTGATTTGATTTGAACCTGTGCTTTACACCCACATTAGTCTGTAGGGTCTTGTATTTATCTGAATGTGTAACAGTTCACAAGATAGATTGGTGCATACTATTTTAATTTTACTAGTGTGGAGAAAGCAAGCCCTTCCTGCCATTGAGCACATCTACAAGGAGTGCTGCCACAAGAAAGCAGCATCCATTATCAAGGACCCCCACCATCCAGGCTATCTCCCTTCTCACTCCTGCCATCGGGCAGCAGGTACAGGAGCCTTAGGTCCCATACCACCAGGTTCAGGAACAGAAATCACCCCTCACCCATCAGGCTCCTGAAGCAGTGTGGATAACCTCATTCACCTCAGCACAGAACTGACTTCACAAACTACCGTCTCACTTGCAAGGATTCCACACCTCACATTCTAAATATTATTTATTTTTCCTTTGTTATTATTTGCACAATTTAGTACATAACAGCACCGTCCAGGCCCTTCAGCCCATGCTGTTGTGCCGACTTTTTAACCAACTCCAAGGTCAGCCTAACCCTTCCTTCCTACATAACCCTCCATTTTTCCATCATCCATGTATCTGTCTAAGAGTTTCTTAAATGTCCCCAATGTATCTGCCTCGACCACCACTGCTGGCGGGGTGTTCCACACACTCACCACTGCTGGTAGGGTGTTCCACACACTCATCAAACTACCTCTGGCATTATTTCTAAATAATGTTGATATTGTACTCAGAAATAGAACACAGAGCACCACCGCATGGTACAGGGCCTTCATTCCATGATGTTTTACTGATATACCGCATGATCAATCCAACCCTTCCTTCCTACATAACCCTCTGTATTTCTATTATCTATTTATTTACTGAAGTACAACACAGAATAGGCACTTTTAGCCCTTCAAGCCATGCCGCCCAGCAATCGCTGATTTAACCCAGCCAAACTACAGGACAATTTACAATTACTAATTAACCTACCAACCAGTAGGTTTTTAGACTGTGGGAGGAAACAGGAGCTCCCAGTGGAAACCCACAAGGTCACGGGGCGAACGTACAAAAAATCCTTGCAGGCAGCGGCAGGAATCGAACCTGCAAAGCATTGTGCTAACCACTACGCTGCCACCATGTGCCTATCTAAGAGTTTCTTAAATGCCTCTACCAGCACCCCTAGCAGGGTCTCCCATGCACCTACCATTCTCTGTGAACTTACCCGAGACATCACCAATACACTTTGCTCCGATCAGCTTAAAATTTTGCCCACTTGTATTAGCATTTTCTGCTTTGGGAAAACATCTTTTTTTGCTTTCTTTGTAGCTTTTCATAAATTCTACTAAATTTAAATTCAGTTGTATTTATTTTCCTTCCTGTAAATATCCACAAGAAAATGAATCTCGAAATAGTATATGGTCACACACACACACACACACTTTGATAACAAATTTACTTTGACTTTGAGAACATTTGGCAGAGTTAACTAGAGTCTCTGGAAGGCCCAGAGTTTTTGAAGACCCTTCCGCGGTGGACGGCTTTGGTAAAAGGATACAGTAAGCTCCGCCACCTTTCACCGCTCCATTGGTGGAGATCGCGCACACCGATAACACTGTCAGGCTAATGATGACGTAGGCCACTACCAGCATCAGCAGCGCTTCAAAGAACCCTGCCTGGCCGATGACGAAGCCTAAAGAGAGGAGAGAAAGAGACAGGCAAAGTCAGCAACAGGCAGGCAAGGATAACAATCTTGCAGAATCGGGTTAAGAGCATTAGACATAGGAGCAGAATTAGGCCATTTGGCCCATCGAGTCTGCTCTGCCATTTCATCATGGCTGATCCATTTTCTTCTCGGCCCCAATCTCCTGCCTTCTCACCGCATCCCTTCATGCCCTGACTAATCAAGAATCTATCGACCTCTGCCTTAAATATACCCAATGAATTCCACAGATTTACTACTCTCTGCTAAAGAAATTCCTCCTCATCTCCTTTCTGAAAGTCTCTCTATTCTGAGGCTGTGTCCTCTGGTCCTAAACTCTCCTAGCACAGGAAACATCCTCTCCACATCCATTCCATTGAGGCCTTTCAACATTCGATAGGTTTCAATGAAGTCACCCCTCATCTTGAATTCCAGTGAGTACAGGCCCAGAGCCATCAAATACCCTTCATAGGATAAGCCTTTCATTCCCAAAAACATTTTTGTGAACTTCCTTTGAACCTTCTCCAACACCAGCACATCCTTTCTTAGATAAGGGGCCCAAAACTGCTCAGAACTCTCCAAGTGAGGCTTCAGAAGTGCCTTATAATGTCTCAGTATTACATCCCACCCCGTCGTGCAGCTGAAACAACACCATTGCTGCATCCATTGGGGCGAGATATCGAGATCTGTGATCAGTGGGGATCGAAGGAGCAGGGGAAAGCTACTGTAGGCTCTCTTGTGCCCACCGTGGACAAGCAGCTGCACAGCAGACAGGTGAGCGATCCTGTGCTGGCCTGGGTGAGGGAATGGCTGAGTGTGGGAGGACGGCCGGAGTGGGCAGCGGTCTCCACCCTGGACCAAGAGACCAAGGCCCTATACTCGCAGTGGGGAACACTGGAGGCCCACGACAGGTTGCTGTTCGGGTGGTGGCAGTTGTCCAATGGTGACAGACTCTTGCAGCTGGTGGTCCCCCAGGGGCTCCACGCCACGGTGCTGCGGTCCGTGCACAGGCTGGTGGCGTCCGGCCGTCTTGGAGTTACAAAGACATTGGGCAGGCTGCGTGGACGCTTCTACTGACCTGGGTGCAGGCAGAATGTGAAGCTGTTCGTGCACTGCTGTGACTCTTGCAAGGCCCAGAAAAGACTGGGCCACCAGCCTTGGGTGTCAATGCAGCAGTACATGGTGGGGGCCCCAATATGGGTCTACTGCCCCTCCCGGAAGAAGGGACTATCCCCCAGGCTTGGAAGCCACCAGAAGGGGGCGGGAGAGGTGCTTGACCGCATCTCCAATGTGGTATATCGGGTGCGGTTGCCTGAGCGGCGGAAGGCAGTCGTGCTGCACCGGGACCTGCTGGTACCATGTCAGGTCTTGGCCGCCACTAACCCAGCGAGGCTGCAGGAAGGAAATGACACTGAGTGCCCTGCCTCTTGCCTCACACCAACAGACGGCAGTGTCGATGCCCATCAGAACTTTTGGACCTTGCTATGGACTCTGGGGTTGCCGGGGATGGCTGACCCCTTGGGTGGGGGCAGTGTGACCTTCTGGGTGGGGGGTGTGATCGACAGCCTGCCCCTGCATTTCTAATGACCAGTACTGTTCATTGTTCTTGCGTTAAAATGCTTTGATGGGATTATGGTGGGAAGTTCCAGTTTGTTCATTGTTACATTTTAGCTTGGGTTATACAGTTATTCACTTGTGTATTTGTGGGTCACCCTAACTGTAACCAGGCTGTGTGATGGTTACCTCCCCCATTGGTGTGAGACTGGTGGAGTTCACTCTCTGGGTCACAGTGCCTGGTCTGTTTCTGTCTGTCACCCCTCAACAATGATATGCTAAGCTGAACTACTGGAGTGCCACGTGGGTGGCTATAAATACGGATATTTACTGAGTATAATGGAAACGTATGTAAAGGATAAAAAGTTATTGAATGGTTTATTGTATATATTTATTTTTGAATAAAGTATATTTTGAAATAAAAAAAATAAACACACACATATATACAGTGGCATGCAAAAGTTTGGGCACCCCTGGTCAACATTTCTGTTACTGTGAATAGCCAAGCAAGTAAAAGATAAACTGATTTCCAAAAGGCATAAAGTTACAGATGACACATTTCTTTAATATTTTAAGCAAGATTACTTTTTTTATTTCCATCTTTTACAGTTTCAAAATAACAAAAAAGGAAAAGGGCCCGAAACAAAAGTTTGGGCACCCTGCATGGTCAGTACTCAGTAACACTCCCTTTGGCAAGTATCACAGCTTGTAAACGCTTTCTGTAGCCAGCTAAGAGTCTTTCAATTCTTGTTTGGGGGATTTTCTCCATTCTTCCTTGCAAAAGGCTTCTTGTTCTGTGAGATTCTTGGGCCGTCTTGCATGCACTGCTCTTTTGAGCTCTCTCCACAGATTCTCGATGATATTTAGGTCGGGGGACTGTGAGGGCCATAGCAAACCCTTTACTTTGCGCCTCTTGAGGTAGTCCATTGTGGATTTTGAGGTGTGTTTAGGATCATTATCCTGTTGTAGAAGCCATCCTCTTTTCATCTTCAGCTTTTTTTAATATATACAGACAGTGTGATGTTTGCTTCCAGAATTTGCTGGTATTTAATTGAATTCATTCTTCCCTTTACCAGTGAAATGTTCCCCGTGCTACTGGCTGCAACACAAGCCAAAGCATGATTGATCCAGCTCGTGCTTAATAGTCGGAGAGGTGCTCTTTTCATGAAATTCTGCACCTTTTTTTCTCCAAACATATCTTTGCTCATTGTGGCCAAGAAGTTCTATTTTAACTTCATCAGTCCACAGGACTTGTTTCCGAAATGCATCAGGCTTGTTTAGATGTTCCTTTGCAAACTTCTGACACTGAATTTTGTGGTGAGGACGCAGGAAAGGTTTTCTTCTGATGACTCTTCCATGAAGGTCATATTTGTGCAGGTGTCACTGCACAGTAGAACAGTGCATCACCACTCTAGGGTCTGCTAAATCTTCCTGAAGGTCTTTTGCAGTCAAACGGGGGTTTTGATTTGTCTTTCTAGCAATCCTACAAGCAGTTCTCTCAGAAAGTTTTCTTGGTCTTCCAGACCTCAACTTGACCTCCACTGTTCCTGTTAACTGCTATTTCTTAATTACATTACGAACTGAGGAAACGGCTACCTGAAAACGCTTTGCTATCTTCTTATAGCCTTCTCCTGCTTTGTGAGCATCACTTATTTTAATCTTCAGAGTGCTAGGCAGCTGCTTAGAGGAGCCCATGGCTGCTGATTGTTGAGACAAGGTTTGAGGAGTCAGCGTATTTATAAAGCTTTGAAATTTGCATCACCTGACCTTTCCTAATGATGACTGTGAACAAGCTATAGCCCTAACAAGCTAATTAAGGTCTGAGACCTTGGTAAAAGTTATCTGAGAGCTCAAATCTCTTGGGGTGCCCAAACTTTTGCATGGTGCTCCTTTCCTTTTTTCACCCTAAAATTGTACAAAACAAAAATAATACACTAATCTTGCTTAAAATGTTGAAAAGAATGTTTAATCTTTAACTTTATGACTTTTGGAGATCAGTTCATCTTCTACTCACTTAACTATTTACACTAACAGAAATTTTGACTGGGGTGCCCAAACTTTTGCATGCCACTATATATAAACACATATATACACACAGACATACACATATACACATACAATTGTAATTTTATTATTATGACTGCATTGTACTGCTGCTGCAAAACAATATATTTCACAACATAACCCGGTGATATTAAGCATGATTCTGATTTTTAGACTTCAAAGTACAAAGTGTTCTGTTGAATTTGTACAAAACACTTCAGGTACACCAAAAGTACGTAGCCAATTCTGACTAAAAAAATACGTAACCGGTTCTAGTCAGAATACGAGTCACATTTAATACCACCGGCATATGTTGTGAATGTTGTTGTTTTGTAGCAGTATTACATAGTAATAAAAAAATATATAAATTACAATAAGGTTTAAGACCGGCGCTGCTGAGGGTGAGCAACTAATTACTGGTGGTTTCCAAAACAAGGAATGCAGCTAAATACTTTATTAATAATCACTTTTTCTTGAAAAATACTATGGTAAATGATCAGCACAAAGAATGGAGAGGCAAGCAAAGGCAAGGCTGAGCCGAGGGTCGAAGCCTGCAAGTGTGAGGTGAAGTCAAGGAGCATTCAAAACAGAGTCAGGGCGAGAAGTGTGGAACAAAATCGGAGCAGAGGAGAGGCAGATTCGAGGCCCATCCACCTAACCGCGAGCAAGGTGCGATCGATCTGAGCACCAGGCTGACTTGGAACGGTCGGGTGTGGGCCGAAACATGGTGTCGTCGTCCAGGCCCAGAGTGTATTGATGTCACAAAGCCCGGATCCTAGAGAGAGGAATGACCCGAGGTTCGGACAATGACTGGATGGATTGAAAGGCAGGGTGTCGGGACCAGAGGTGATGGCCTTGCCAGTTCTGTTCGCTGTTCCATGGCGTTTATTCTGCTCCTCGCCGCACAGAGGTGGAGGCTGAGGGCAGCTCTGGCTGTTCCAGGCTTTGTGTCTAAAAACTCACTTTTGTTCTAAATGCCATTTGCTCACTTTAATTGTTTGCACAATTCGTTGTTTTCTTCTTCTCTAGACATTGGGCATTTGTCGGACTTCTTTTCTCATGGGTTCTTTTGGGTTTCTTGTTTTGTGGCTGTCTGTAAGATGATGAATCTCTAGGTTGTATAATGCAAACATACCTTGGTAATAAGTGTACAGGTTTCCCGCGCCATCCGAAGGTAGAGCGTACCTATGAAACGGTTTGTAAGCTGGAATGTCGTAAAGCGAAGAAGCAATTACCATTTACTTATGAGAACAATTTGTGAGTGTTCGCAGACCCAAAAATAACTTACCAAATCATGCCAAATAACACATAAAACCTAAAATAACAGTAACATACAGTCAAAACAGGAATGATATGATGACTACACAGCCTATATAAAGTAGAAATACTTTCTGCCCAGTCTGCCCTGACACTTCACCTGATTCAATGGAAGAAGGGCTGGGAGTCTCTTCCTCAATCAATGGGAAGTTAGCAAAAGGCAGCATATTACCACAAATCCAGGTCCTCATCCTCCGATCAGTATCCCTCTCAGGGGCAGAGGTGGGGGCGGGTACCAGCCCAGCCTCCCCTGCTTTTGACCCTACCATTGCCCGTGTTTCTGCAGAGTCCTCTTACTAGGTGTAGGCTCCAGGTCGGGCTCTGGGTCACCTCCACCTCTTGTCCCAGGGGCAACAGGTGGCTCCGATGGAGAATGTTGACAGGCCCCTTCCCCTCCTCCAGTTTCACCCGGAAAACCAGTACTTTTGGCATCTGACTCTCCACCACATAGGGTGTGGCCGCCCAGTGGTCAGCCAACTTGTGCTTCCCAGGTAGCCCCAAATTCCTTATAAGGACTCGGTCTTCCAGCAGGAGTTGGGAGAACCTCACCTTTTCATCATACCTCCTCTTATTCCCTTGATTCTGCTTGGCAGCCGCAACCCCAGATAATTCACAAGCCCTTTTCAGCTCTCTTCTCATATCAAACACATACTTCAGATAAATCTTCAAGAGTAGGTCACCCTCATCAGTCCCAGAACAAATGTCAATGGGCCACCTCCCCTCACGCCCAAACATCAAATAATATGGCGAGTACCCAGTAGCTTAATTTCAGGTACAATTGTAACTATGAACCAGATGCCCAATATGTTGACTCTACACGCTCTTGCTGATCTCCAGGGTCCTGAGCATGTCCAGCAAGGTCCGATTAAACTTCTGGCTGGGGATCACCCTGTGGGTGACAGGGCGTGGTCCTTGACTTCTCAACTCCAAGCATGCCCAGTAACTCGTGGATGAGTCTGCTCTCGAAATCCCGTCCCTGATCAGTATGTATCCGCCTGGCAAGGCCATAATAAATGAAATACTTCTCCCATAGCACTTTTGCCACTGTGGATGACCTCTGGTCCTTGGTAGGAAAAGCCTGTGCATATCTGGTGTAGTGGTCCGTGATGACTAAGACATTCGCCGTGTTGCTGGCATCGGGTTCTATTGACAGGAAATCCATACACACCAGGTCTGCAAGTGGGATAAGGGAGCTGCCCGCGTAGGCAGCGTCTTCCGCCGTATGCATCGAATGCACGACTTGCGGTATTCTTCGACCTCCGATTTCATCTGGGGCCAGTAAAATCAGTCTCTGAGCAATCCATAGGTCTTTTCCACCTCCAAATGTCCAGAATCATCAGGAAGTGACTTCAACACAATCCTCCGATACTTCTTGGGCAGAACCAGCTGGCAACGCCGGGGTCGGTCTGGGATGATGTGACCCAGGATAAGATCTGGTTCTTCAACTCCAACCAAGGCCATTCTCACAGTAATGGAGGCACTGACGCATGTTTCGTCTTCTCCGCCTGAGCCATGACTCCCTTTTTGACCACTGCCCAAATGGTACCAATGCCCGGGTCATCTCGCTGAGCAGCTACCACTTCCCCAGAACTCAATTCGGCAGCTGATTTGTCTTCAGAGCAGTCAGGTTACAATAAACTTGTGGTATGCCGTCATCAGAAGCTCTAAATTGATTCACCACTCGATCCTGCCCCTCTTTTCCCTCTGCCTTCACGGTGATAGCAAATTGACACATGGCCTTCACCCCAGGGGTAGGAACACTCTCCCACTCCACATCCCTGACCAGTCCCTCATGCACCTATCGGGACAAAGCATCAATGTTCCTGCTTCGCAGCCAGGCTGAAATCATAAGCAGACAACGCCATCAACCACCGATGGCCTGTGGCATCCAGTTTCGCCGAGCTCAGGGTATAAGTTAGGGGGTTGTTGTCTGACCTCACCTCAAACTTGGCCCCATAGAGGTAGTCACTCAGCTTATCCACCACCGCCCATTTCAACACTAGAAATTCCAACTTGTACATGGGATAGTTTCTCTCAGAGGGCAACAGACTCCGGCTGACAAACACAACAGCCCTCAACCCAGATACCTGATCCTGACACAGGATGCCCCTAAGCCCTCACAGTTGGCATCTGTGTGCAGAACATACAGCAAGCAGGGGTCCACAAAAGCCAGCACCGGTGCCTGGGTCAGCAGCTCCTTCAGCGACTGAAAGGCCTTCTCACAGTTTACATCCCATCTCGGTCCAAAGGGCTCCAATGGGCTACGATACCTCCACCCTCCTGTCCACCTCCCCCTCCTTTCTTCCCCAAGGAAGGGTAACTGCACAGAAGCTGATTCAACAGGTGACTCACTTACGCGTAGCCTTTCACGAACCTCCAATAGTAACCACAGAACCCGAGGAATGAGCGCAGGGCACTCACAGTCTGGGGTCTTGGTCAAGTGGTAATCGCCTCTATCTTAGCCGGATCTGTAGCTACTCCATCCCATGAGACTATGTGCCCAATATAGCTAACAGACATTTGGCAGAACTGGCACTTACCAGGGAAAGTTTTAAACCTTCAGCTTTCAGGCAGCCCAGCACTTCAGCAGCCTCGTTTCATGTTCTTCCAAGGTGGATCCAAACACTATGAGGCCATCCAGATATACCAATACCTCAAGCAAGTTCATATCCCCCACTGTCTTCTCCATGACCCGCTGGAAGGTTGCAGGAGCTCCCAAGCTGGGGCATCCCTTCAAACTGGAGAAATCCCAGGGGACATATAAATGCCGTCTTCTCTTTATCAGCCTCACTCATCGGGAACTGGTAATATTCACTCCTCAAGTCCAGCACACTGAACCACTTTGCACCACTCAGGCAGGCCAGCACGTCTTCAATCCTCGGGACAGTACACTGGTCAGGGATGGTGTGCCTGTTCAGAGTCCTAAATACACCCATACCTTCCCATTCTTCTTTCGGGCCGCCACTATTGGGGATGCATAGGGGCTTGGGGACTCGGTGATGATCCCAGCCTCCTTCAGCTTTCACAAGTGCTGCCGAACATCCTCCACTTCTGCAGGGGCCAGTCACAGCAACCCTTCTCTGAACAGAGTATCCGAGGTCACCCAGATAGGTGTGACGAGTGCTCTTGGAACAACCCACATCAAACTCAGCAGTGGAAAAGACACCTTCCAGTTTCAACATCTTCTCTACCAAACTCCTCTTCCAACCCGCAGGAACCGGGGAGTCCCCGAAGTAGAACGACTCATCGATCAACCTTTCCCTTCTTCCAATAGTTTCTCCCCGGCTTGTCTCACAGGGGCACTAGGCACTACCATCACCGGGAACAAATGTGCCAGGGGCATCCCCCGATTGAAGGTGACCCCCCTCTTCGTAGTGTTCCTGACGATCACTGCCATCTTGCTCGCCTGTACAACCAAGTTCTTCTGCAAATCGGGCCTCACCAATACCCCAGCAGGAAATCCCAACTTCTCCTCATGGTCTCCCGGAGCGTCCACTAAGAGAGCCTCAGGCACTCTGGAAAATTTGTGTATTCCCATGACTCTCGCTACTTCCTTGGGCCGTACTACCACTGGCTTCAACTGGGTGAACCACACAGTCCCTTGTCTAAATTCAGTATCCAGCCTAATGCAGCCACACATGTCCTCAAAAGCAGCTTGAAACACCGGGTGCATGGACAATGTCCCCAGAAAACTCTTACTAGCCTTCTCCTTGCAGACCCCCATGAGCCTCCTCACAAGAGGGGTGTTAGTCTCCACCAGAATTGAAATGCCACCCTTCTCAACAGGGTCCAGACAAACCAGCACTAAAGTATCAAGGACCTCAGACACTCCCACATCAGCCTCCGAGAACTCCAACTTCACTGACAAATAACCATCACATGAATAATCACTAGCACTGAAACCCCAGATCTCCAGTGCCCTGAATGGTGTCAAGGGTAAATGCTTCAGATACCGGTTGTAAAATGAACAGTACAACGTGACCTGCGACCTGGTGTCCAGTATGGCTTTAGCATAAATACCCTCTATCCGTAGCGACACACTGGAGCATGGTCCCCCTAAGCCTTCAGGAGTTGGGCCTTTTGCTTTCAAGGATTCCTTGGTACATTGCTGGGAATGTGTTCCCCCAGAGACACCAGGCCTTTCTGTCACTGGGTCTCCTTTAAGTTTTCCCAATGACTCTCTCTGCTTTAGGTACCCAGGGGCTCACTCTCCTTCTGGCGTGATACCTGCTGCCAGCAGCCCTGCACACTGTCTGTCCCTTTAGGGGATCCACCCTCCGATCAGCTTCATTATATGGGGGGGGGGGGGGATTCACACCCACTGAAAACAGTCAAACTATCCCCGTTCTCAACTCTGCTGCAATCTCCACTACCGCTCCCTGGGGCAGGCTATCTGTGGTCACTTCACTGCAGGGGACCACTACCGAGGACTGTACCCTGCTGACGGAGGCCACCCACGCCTCCGACACATTCTCCTCTTCTTGTACTTCTCTGATCAGCTCAACAAACGAGGGAGGGGGACGTGTCTTACAAGACCGTGGGAGACCCCAAGCAATCAGGTCATGGGACTGGGCGCCCCTGGCTATCTGGTCCAAAAGAGCCCATGCTCATGAAACAGTCTTTTGCGCAAGGTTGGAGCTCACTGATAAGGCCATTCGTCCACCACCAACCTCCTCCAATCGTCACTGACCTTCGGACCCCCGCTCTAAGTCCACTCCGTCTTGTGGTCTACCAACTCTCTCCATCCGCCTCTTCTCTCATCTCTCCCCGGCAAAAGACCGCGAAATCCCTCTCCCAGATGCACAAGAACATCCTGCTCATTGGCTAACATGCGCCATTATCTCTTGTCATCACCCAAACATTGCTGCTACAGAGAAACCATTAGCTCAACAGTGGAACATTACAGAAAGGCCATTACATTAGCAGTGAAACCTTACAGTGTGCTACAAATAAATAAAATTAAATTACATAAGTAGTGCAAAAAGAGGGAAAAATGTGGCCATACTATTAGGTACCTCCTGTACCTAATAAAGTGGCCACTGAGTGTATGTTCATGGTCTTCTGCTGCTGTAGCCCATCCACCTAAAGGTTCGATGTGCTGTGCATTCAGAGATGCTCTTCTGCACACCACTGTTGTAGCCTGTGGTTATTTGAGTTATAGTCACTTTCCTGTCAGCTTGAACCAGTCTGTCCATTCTCTTCTGACCTCTCTCATTAACAAGTCATTTTTGCCCACAGAACTGCTGCTCACTGGTTTTTTTTTGGTTTGTGTTTTTTTTTTGCACCGTTCTCTGTAAACTAAAGAATGTTGTGCATGAAAATCCCAGGAGATCAGCAGTTTCTGAGTTACTCAAACCACCCCATCTGGCACCAAAATGGTCAAAGCCACTTGGATCACATTTCTTCCCCATTTTGATATTTGGTCTGAACAACAACTGAACCTCTTGACCATGACTGCATGCTTTTATGCACTGAGTTGCTACCACATGATTGGCTGATTAACAAGCAGGTGTACCTAATCAAGTGGCCATTGAGTGTAGCCACAGTAATTTTCCACCCTAGACAACTGCACTGAATACCTCCCCCTCCCCCCTATTCCAGATACCAAGACAGAGAGTGCTGAAATACTGGGTACCAGGGGCAGTGGCATGCAAGTCTAAACGATGATAACCGTGGACAGGTGGCCAAAGCAATAATGAGAACCTGCAAGAATTTGAAAGCACATTGGGGAAAAAAAGGAGTCAACTTTAGTCTATATAATAAACTGAAATCAAAACAATTCCTGGAAAGTTTTAAGAAATGTATTTTAAAAAGTTTCATAAGACAGCAGTAACTTCAGAGACAAACAATTGTTGAAGGAGTTTGCTTGACAAATTGACAAGTCAGAAGTTGTCAATTCTGACTGAGAGGAAGTGGCCATGGCCATGGTCAAGATGAGTTGGCTTGAGTGGCTCACAACCAAACATTCCACCCTGATGAGTTTTGAGGAGAGTGAAACAGCCAGCACAGGTGATGTTAGGGTATTAATCTCAGTTGTTGCAACTAATTATAATTAATAAAAATATACTGTTAGTGGGCAAACTCATTGTCTAGTGTTGTACTGCATTTAGGACTGAATAATGTGGCACAATACAGGTTCTTTGGCTCTTTAACCGACTCTAATATCAATTCAACCCTTCCCTCTCACTCCTCCATTTTTCTGTCATCCATATGCCCATCTAAGAGTCTCTTAAATGTCCTTAACGTATTTGCCTCTACCATCACCCCGGCAATGCATTTGACACACCCACCATTCTTAAAATAAACTCTCTGATGTCTCCCCACCCCCATATATTCCTCCAATCAACTTAAAAATCATGCCCCCACATATTAGCTACTTCCACCCTAGGAAAAGGTCTCTGACCATCCAATCTATTTGTCTTTTACACCTCCAGCAAATCATCTTTCATTCTCATTCACTCCAAAGAGAAAAGCCCCATCTTGCTCACACTATAAGACATGTTCTCCCATCCAGGCATCATCCTGGTAAAGCTTCTCTGCACTCTCCCCAGAGCATCCATGTCCTTCCTATCTGGTTCTACGTGGCAACCAGAACTAAACGTGTTTAATTTGGTTTAATTGGCAATAACCCTGACATTGGAGTAATTGTTATTCCAAGAAACTGGAGTTTTACTGCTCTTTCAATGGGGGTCTTGTATGTTCATCTGGGGTTCCCAACCTTTTTCATGCCATGGACCAACGCCATTAAGCAAGGGGTCTGTGGACCCCAGCTTGGGAACCCCTGACCTACAGGAAGATTAGGTTCACTTAATATAATTGTTGTTACTGATTACTGGACTCTGAAGCCTCACACTCGTTCCTCAAACACACTTTATTTTCTCGTGCACATGGAGAAAAGTGTGGTCCCTGTCACCAATCATTCTGAATTTTGAACAAAGAGATGCACTTTTGATACACAATTGACTAGTTGTATATAGATATTGAAAGAGTTTGAAATCAACAAGGACAAGGGCAGAAGGTGAGCAGGTGTTCAGTGCCATGTGCCTGCAATTGGCCAGACTCCCCCTTGCTCACCACTGCTAGAGTCTTGGGTCTTAGGTAAGATTTGGTCAGCACAGTTTCTGGATTGGACTCTGCAGTTCATGTTATGCGTGTTTCTGGTAACTCCATTTTTATTGCTATTTTGTGCAATTTTAATCAGGGAGGACTGGCTCTACAGACCACAGTCAACAAATGACACAGTACCAAATTTAACGGAACTGAACATTCCTTGACCTTTTCAAGGACCCTGCAGTCTAGTGTTTAATATTCTGTGTGCTAGTCACTCATTTTTTTGCCGTTTGCACATGGGGGGTGGGGCTGGTTTGATGTTTTTCTCCGAACAGGCTCCATGTTTCTTTGCTTTGCCACTGTCTGTATGAGGATCAGTCTCAGAGTTGTATGTTGCATACATACTTTAATCATAAATGTACTTATTTCCAATGGCCACACTTGAAAGCACTGGGTCAAGATGTGAAAGTAATCTTCCTTCAGTTGACAAAAGTTGATTCCCTGCAAACTCTGTCCACTAACTACCTGGCCATGATCGCCCACAGCTATTACTGAGACATTTTCCAGTGGTGTTTCTATGGCAATCATGGGTTTGAACTGCACTTTGGGTCTTCAACCCTCACCTTGATGGTGGATGTCCACGGGGGGTGGGGGGAGGAGAGAGGGCGGGGAGGGAAGGGCTAGAAGCAGATACTCAATATTTAGATGAGCATTTAAAGTCTAGAAGTCTAGTCATCAATGCAATGAGGCCTAGCGTTTGGGGTCCTATTATCAGTGAGTCCGGAGTTCAAAGCCTAGAGTTTGGTGGCTGCCATGTTGTTCTCGGATTGACAATGAAGAGCAAGGCCCGAGGATCAAATTGGAAGTTGAGGCCCATTGGCCAGAGCTGAGCCTATGAAATGGGGGACCGGGGGGGGGGGGTGGTGGAGGGCAAAGTCAAAGACTCAATGTCTGGGCATCCAAGGCACTAGGGGCCTGCCCTGGATTAAAGGACTGTGTATGTGCATGGGTGGGGAGGAGGAACAGGTGTTGCTTTGCTAATGTTGTTTTGGTGCTTGTTGTGTTCTGTGTTGTTCTGCTGAGCATTGTGGGTACTCTATGTTGGCAATGGAATGTGTGGCAACACTTGCGGGCTGCCCCCAGCACATCCTCGGTTGTGTTGGTTGTTAATGACACAATTCACTGTGTGTTTCAATGTACGGGATAAACAAACTTGAATCTTGAAAGCCGAGTGCTGGAAAATAAAGAGCTTGGCCAAGGTTAGCCAAGCATTTTGTGCAGGCAGGAGGCACAAAGAACGCCAACCCACCCCCAGCCAAGGTACGTGAATTGGTGAGACTGGAATGCGAGGCCTAATTTTCAGGGCCCTGTCATCTGATAGTCCAGAGTTTGAGGCCCTCCCCTGTTGTCATCGGCAAGTCTTGGGTCAATACCCAGAATCGAATGGAAGCCCAGAAGGAGAGGCCTGATTGGCAGAGCTCAGTGTCTGCAAATGGACCAGGGAAATCTAACACCAATATCGGCAAGTCCACTGGGGGCTGAGGGGCCAGAGACTGCCTACCCTGGGGGGGGGGGTTGGAGGTGTATGTGGTAGAAAGGAATGGGACTTGTTGTTACTTGCTGTGTTGTGCTGTTCTGCCAAGCATTGTAGGTCTGCTACGTTAGACACTTGTGGGCTGCCCCAGCACGTCCTTAGGTGGTGAATGCAAATGATGTTTCACTGTATTTTAAAATTATTTATCACATGTACATCAACCAGAATCAGGTTTACTGTCACCAGCATATGGCTGTAGCAGCAGTACAATGTAATACATAACAGAAAAACTGAATTACCATACATACAAAAATAGTTAAAATTAAATTTGTACAAAATTATAAACTAAAAAATAGCAGTGAGGTAGTGTTCACGGGTTCAATGTTCATTCAGAAATCAGATGGCAGGGAGGAAGAAGCTGTTCCTGAATCATTGAGTGTGTGCCTTCAGGCTCCTGTACCTCCTCCCTGGTGGTAACACTCAGAAGGGCGCATGTCCTGGGTGGTGGGGGTCCTTGATAAGGGGAGGCGCTTTTCCGAGGCAGCGCTCCTTGAAGACGCCCTGGAGACTATGGAGTCTGGTGCCTGTGATGGAGCTTGACAGAGCTTCCCGGAGCCCTGCTGCTTGCCCACGACACTCCAGAGTAGTACAGAGACTGCGACATGTAAACGTCACAAGGCAGTGCACTGGTTGACATTAAATAGACTTGGGAGCATTAAGAACCTGGGAGAGTCAGATATTCAGACAAAGAGGAAGTCCCAGACTCTCGAGGACAGAGGAAGAGCAAGAGAAACACACGGCAGTGTAGTGGTTAGAGCAACACTGTACGGTACCAACGACCCAGGTTCAATTCCCATCGCTGCCTGTAAGGAGTTTGGAGTTTGTATATGGCTTCCCTAGGACTGCATGAGTTTCCTCTGGGAGCTCCGGCCTCCTCCCATAGACCAAAGGTATACCAGTTGGTAGGGGTTAATCGGTCATTGTAGATTTAACCCAGGCCTAATTGGGGGTTGCTGGCTTAAAGACAAAGAAATAAAAATTAAAGGCGTTCAGGAGGAAAACAGTGGAAGAGGACAGAGATCTGAGCATGGTTGAATTGCAGATGGGGAGGGGATAAACTCAGCAGAGGATGTACTTCTTGCTGAATGTGGTAAAATTCCACATTCCCCAGAACATACTGGTGAAATTCTACACTGCCATCACAGAGAGCATCCTCACATCAGCCATTACTGTCTAGTTTGGTGCAGCATCCTCTCAGAATGTACAAAAACTACAGTGAACTGTCAGGTCAGCAGAAAAGGTCGCGGCTGCAATCTATCATCACTTCAGGATGTTGCGCCCAGGACAAAGAAGCAGGCAGGGGGGAAAAAAAAATCACTGCAGACACTACCAACTCTGCAAACTGCCTTTCCAAAAGCTCACTTCGGGAAAAGGCTATAGGGCCTTAAAACAAAAACCATATTCCCCCAAGGCAGTTAATCTGATCAATCATTCCAGTTAGACACCCCTCCCCAAACTATTATCCCTGTCACTATACTGTAAACATCTTAAACCACTTTTTATAAAGTAACACACACAGAATGCTGGAGGAACTGAGCAGATTAGTCAACATCTACGGAAGTGAATAAATTCAACAGCCAACTTTTCAGGCCGAGACCTGACGAAGGGTTCCGGCCCGAAACATCGACCGATCTTTTCCACGGATGCTGCTCGACCTGCTGAGTTCCTCCAGCGTGTTGTGAGTGTTACATATTTCAACAGCAACCAATCTTCAGATCTGAATGTGGATTGTAGATTGAATTTAAAATGCAGCTCAGAACAATAGTCGATTGCAAACCAGGAACCACCCCATTGACCTGCATATGCATAAATGCAGCTAGAGGGAGGCAATGCTGATTAACATTCATTTTGGGTGCCTGCAGTACGAGTGTATAGATTCAATGAAAGCATTGTCAATCATTGTAATTATAGGGTTGTCCTGCTGTTTCCTTTGATCTTTAGCATATAAAAATGTGATGTAATGTTGGATCAGGCAGGACTCTTCTTCCAAGACTGTCTCAAATGCTGAATAAAGACTTCTATATCCACTAGCTTCAGGGTCTGTCTGGTGAATGTGTTCACAGTCACAACAATCTGTACTTTTAACTTTATCTTACATACTTCTTAATAATTGTCGAATGGTGCTGTCTTGTTGCATGTTGTGCCAACACACTACAGAAAGTTCCTTATACATGTAAATGCATATGGTAAATAAAGTTGGTCCTTGATATTCAGGATAAGCATATTCCATTTCAAGCTAACAAATTGTTCTTGAGGGTTTACAGCCACACTTCAGAGTTTAAGATTTATCCTCACATTTGAGATGACAAGTGAGAACTCTCCACAGCAAGGAAGAAGCTTCAAGTTTCTGCTTGCTGTTATTTTTAGAAGATGTTCCCATGCTACAATTTCTACACTGGTAAAGATTTCTGCCATGTAACAATTAGAATCAGTTTAATATCACTGGCAACACAGACTAAATGCTGGAGAAACTCAGCAGGCCAGGCAGCATCTATCAAGTCAAGTCAAATTTATTTATAAAGAACATTTAAAAACAACCCATGTTGACCAAAGTGCTGTACAATCCATAACAGGTAGCTAAAATCACAAATATAAGAAACACAGATATAAACAACAAGGCATACAGCTTACAGGCACAAAATAAACAACACATGAGCACAAGCCAAAAAAAATCAGCCACATCAGGAAGATTCAAATGCTAGTGAATAAAGGTAATTCTTGAGCCTGGACTTAAAAAGAGTCAATGGAGGGGGCAGATATGATAGGGAGAGGAATGCTGTTCCACAGTCTAGGGGCTACAACAGGAAAGGCACGGTCACCCCGAACTTAAATTTAGATCGTGGAACAGCCAGGAGCCCCAAGTCAGCCGACCTGAGGGACCTGGAAGTAGAATAAGGGGTTAGAAGGTCTGCGATATAGGAGGGGGCCAGCCCATTTAGGGTTTTATAAACAAACAGGAGAACTTTAAAATCAATTCTAAACCATACTGGTAGCCAGTGGGGAGAGGCCAGGATAGAAGTAATATGGTCCCTCTTCCGGGTACCTATCAGGAGCCTGGCTGCGGCGTTCTGGATCAGTTGCAGGCGGGACAGGGATGACTGACTAATCCCCTTATACAGGGAGTTGCAGTAGTCCAAGTGGGAGGATATAAGGGTGTGGATGACTTTCTTGAGATCTTTGAAAGAGAGAAACGACTTGATCTTGGCAATAGCATGAAGCTGGAAAAAAAACTGGCTTTTACTACTGTATTAACTCGTTTTCATTTGCCACCCACATCCAAAAACTCCGAGGGAAAGTTAGCTCTTGCAATTCTCTCTTGGAAAAAATTAGCAGGCACGAAATGGGGAGCTAATGCTCACACACTTAGATCAACTGCCTTAGCACTCTGCTATGCACCGGCAGAATACTGTGCACCTGTGTGGGGCAGATCAGCCCATGTGAAGAAAATAGACCCGTTGCTTAACGAAGCCTGCCAAATAATCACAGGCACACTGTGTCCCACACCCACTAACATCATTTACAGATTTGCAGGCATTGCTCCCCCAGAGATCCAAAGACACACTACAACAAAAACTGAACAAGGTAAACAGAACTCAGATCCGCAGCACCCACTACATCATCATGTGCCAGTTTCCAACCGCCTAAAATCGAGGAAAAAAACTTTGCTACAGTGGAGAAACTACAACACGGAACATCCCCCAAACATACAGGATTAACCCCTGGCAACAAACAGAAGCCAGAACCCCACCAAACAATACAGTGCAAGACCCCACAGAAATGTTACCAGACGGGGCACTGCTTGACAGACGGAAGTGGTTCACTCTCAACAGAGTGAGAGCAGGAGTTTGTAGGACGGGAGGCAATATGGTGAAGTGGGGTTTAAAGACCAGCGAATCCTGTGAGAGTGGCGAAAGGGTGCAGAACATTGAGCACGTTCTGCAACTGCCCACTCTCACCTGATTTAGCTGACACTGACCTGCTCAACATCAACCAGACAACACTAGAGTGGCCGGCTGTCTGCTGTGACAAGTTATGATGACTTGCTTGTCAAACTTAAAGATGGAATCAAAAATCACACCAAGGTTTTTGACATGGGGTTTGACATGGGTGGACAGGTTACCAAGACTGTTGGTAATCTATGAATATGAACACAAGAAATAGGAGCAGGAGTAGGCCACCTGGCCCAACGAGCCTGTTCTGCCATTCGTTAAGATCATGGCTGATCTGGCCACAGTCTCATCTCCACCTACCTGCCTTTTCCCCATAACCCTTAATTCCCCTACTATGCAAAAACCTATTCAATCTTGTCTTAAATATATTTACTGACGTAGACTCCATTGCTTCATTAGGCACAGAATTCCACAAATTCACCACTCTGTGGGGAAAAGCAATTCCTCCTCATCTCCTTTCTAAAACTACTCCCCCGAATCCCAAGGCCATGTCTCCTAGTTCTAGTCTCACCTACCTGTGGAAACAACTTTCCTGCCCCTTTCATAATTTTATATAATTTCTATAAGATCTCTTCTCATTCTTCTGAACAGAGTACTCTATGGAAAAGAGTACAGTCGACACTTTGAGCCGAGATCCTTCAGCTGGTGTGTGGGGCTTGGATTTCCAGCACCTGCAGACTTGCTCATCGGTAATATCACTAGCATACGTTGTGAAATTATTAACACTAATATCGTGAAATTAATTGTTTTGCGGCAACAGCACATTGCAATATACAATAAAAACTGAACATATAAGAATTACTTTAAATAAATAATAAGGTAATGTTCATGGATCTGCTGCCCTTTCAGAAATATGATGATAGCGGGGAAGAAACAGTTCCTAAAATAATGAGAGTGTGTCCTCAGGTACCTCTACCTCCTCCCTGGGAGCAACAGGAAGAGGGTTGATGGAGGCCCTTAATGATGGATGTCACCGTTTTGAGGCATTGTCTTTTGAAGGTGTCCACAATGCTGGGGAGGAAAGTACCCATGATGGGGCTGCCTGAGCTTACAGCTTTCTGGAGCTTTTTCCAACCATGTGCAGTGCACCCCCCCCCCAACCATACCAGATGGTGATGCAAGAATACCTTCCACCGCACATCTGTAGAAATTTGAGGCATTCTGGTGATACACCAAGTCTCCTCAAACTGAAATATAGCTGCTGTTGTGCCTTCTTTGTAATGGCACCGATACATTGGGCTGAGGATAGATCTTTAGAGATGTTGACACCAGGATCTTGAAGATGCTCGCCCTTTGCACTGCTGATCCCTCCGTGAGGACTGGTGTGTGTGCCCTCCACTTCCCCTTCCTGACGTCCACCAACAATTCTTTGGTCTTGCTGATGCTGAGTGCAAGGTTGCCGTTGCAACACCACTCAATCAGCTGATCTATAATCATTCCGATCCACACCCACTGCCATCTCCCCATGAGGAAGTCAAGGATCCAGTTGCAGAGGGAGGTACAGAGGCCCAGGTTCTGGAGCTTGTTGATTAGTACTGAGAGCATGGTTGTGTTGAACACCGAGCTGCAATCAATAATCAGCAGCCTGATGCAGGTATTGCTGTTGACCGGACAATCCAAAGCCAAGTGGAGAACCAGTGAGGTTGCATCCACTGTCGACCTATTGTGACAACAGGCAAATTGCAGTGGGTTCAGGCCCTCCTTTTGGCAGGAGTTGATTCTGGCCATGACCAACCTCTCAAAGCACTTCATCACAATAGATGTGAGGGCCATCGGGCAATAGTCGTTGGGGAAGCTCACCCTACCCTTCTTGGGTATGATTGTCACCCTTTTAAAGCAGATGGGAACTTTTGACCACAGCGCAAGTAATTGAAGATGCCCTTGAACACTCCTGCCAGTTGGTTGGCACAGGTTTTCAGTGCCCCACCAGGGACAGCAACGTGAAGGTTCACCCTCTTGAACTGTTCTGACATTGGCCTTCGAGGCAAAGATCACAGGGTCACCAGATGCTGTTTTATTCTCCCTTTCAAAGCAAGCATTAAAAAAAAAAAAAAAAACAGCTCATCTGGGAGTGATTCATTCATTCATGTGATTCAGCCATTCATGTCAGGTTTTGCTTTGTAGAAAGTAATGGCCTGAAAACCCTGCCAAAGCAAACGTGCATCCGATCCCATCTCTAACTCCAATCAGAATTCTTTTCTTGCTGTTAAGTTGGCGAGATTGGGAGTGGAGTGTGTGGTCATCATTTCATAATGTCCATGGTCTGCTCCATTGCTTCTTGCTGATGAAAGCTTCAGGCAAGTTTGAAATGGACAAGGACGCGAGCAGAAGACGAGCCCGTGCTCAGTACTGTTTGCCTCTCACCGCTGCCAGAAGAGGTTGCAAGTTCAATTGCCTTGGTGGCGTGGCTCGTGGCTGTGGAACTCTTTTTGGGAGACTTTGTGGTTTGATGTTTGAAGTCCTCAGCGCTGAACATGCTCTCCGGCTACAGACTTGGTTTTGGAGGACTCTGTGGTTCATCTTCCATGTGTTGCTGGTTACACTTTTTTTTAAGAAAAAAGGTTATTTGCGTGATTTGATCAGGGCACTTTGGTGTGGAACTGGTTCAGTGGCTGAGGCCTGCTGTCACTGACGGCACTAAACTGAATAGACTCTGTGGCTGTCACTCTTGAAGACTTTTGGGGGCTGTGCAGTTTGATATTCTGTGTGTAACCCTCTCACTTCATTCCTCAGAAGCTCCATCTCTGTGGTGTCAGAGGTCACTTTGGCAGCAGAGGCTACCACTGAAAGCCTTACTTGGCTTTTGAAAATGTTTCACTTCTTAATCATGTTTTCTTCCTCTCCAACTTCTGAGCAATTTGGTAAAGGATGGAGGAGGGCACATCTTGTGGGTCATTCAAATACACAGAGAAACCATGTCATGTGTTAGTGCGCCCCTCACAACCTGCTCCCTCCTCAAAGGGTAGGCAGACAAGTTATCTCCTTCCTCCTGCAATGTGTACCTAAACTTCATCCCAAGATCAGCTGAACTTTCAGTAGTGCCAAAAGCACCTTCCAGAGCTTACATATAGTTAGCTGACATGGCTAATGGGTTTTCTGCCTATAGAAACCATTGGACCCCTTAAACTTTCTACCAGTCTCTTTTGTCCATATTATCAGAGTACTGCCATTCATCCAGTAATTGGTGTCTGCTCAGCCCAAATCTCATTCTTCTTCTCCTCCATCGGGTGTGGGCTTAATTCCAGAGAATGTTCGCCGCCAACAGTAACTTATGGCTCTCCGCAGGTACATTGACATTTATCAAGCAGTGACATAATGGCAGAAACCAGGTCAGAACTTGAATCAACAGGTGAAGGACTTATTAGACTTCTCACATCACACAACTCCTTTTCCTCATTTCACTGAAATGAAAACTTGTCTTTAAATTCTTCACCCTCAGCTACATTCTCACCATCTCTAGAGATATGAACTGCTCATTGTCGCACCTCTCCAGGCGCCCCCATCTTATCAGTCAGTGCAACTTCAGTCACGTCTCTAGCAGACTGGACTAAAGCCTGATTCATACTTCTGCATCAAATGTATGCCATAGGTACCGCGTACCCTACACCATAGGGTGACGTGCACCCCCCCAAAAAATTAACTCACGCGTCACAGTGACGCAGACCGCAACAACTGTGATTGGTCCGCTTGGTAGCATCACATTTCCTCCTACGCATTTCCGGTTGCTTTTCTCCACCATGTCTGCACACTGATGTGAAATAAATGGTTGGAGGCGATGAACCAAATCGTCAAATCTACCTGCGGACATCTGAAAATATTTGAAATGCATTTCCTCATCCACGTCTCCCACGAAGAAACTCAACTGTGGCATAGAAACCCCACTGCCAACTAGCGTTTTGGCGGTGAATTGCAGAGCGACGCACACACAACGCATGCTTGCTACCGGGTAGGACTATGCAGAAGTATAAATCAGGCCTACGGTGTAGGCTACAGTGTAGCCCGTACACACAAGTATAAATCAGGCTTTACATGATATCATTACCAACTGATTGGTCAAAACTGTTCAATCAGTGTAATTTTCCCCCAATACTGTTACAGAACTCAGTACTCTAAGGCTACATCCACACTAGACTGGATAATTTTGAAAGTGCCGGTTTCGCGTAAAAACGATAGGCGTCCACAGCAGGCGTTTTTGAAAATACCTCTGTCCATATTAAAATGGGTATTTGGGCGAATCTCCTCCTACTGGGCATGTGCAGGACACATCTACAGAAAACAAGTGAAGAGGAAATGGTATACTTGGTGCGCGTTTGTCCAGTTACAGACTAGAAAAACTTAAAAGGAAATTGCCAAACAATGGACAGCTGTTGGCTCTCACGCAGGAGGACTTAAAACTGAAAACACAAATACTGGAGCGTATGGAGGCAACCGACAGGGAGTTCACGGAGAGTATGACCCAGCTGACAACGAACATTGAAAAACTGACTAACTCTGTTGCAGAGGAATTTGCAATGATGAGGAATATGATGGTTCCCCCCCACCCCCCCAGTACTTTTCACCGCCACAATACCAGCCTCACAGCCACTACAATAGCTAGACATACGGACACACAGACCCCCAGGTGGCCTCACCAACATCTTCCCCACTCCCACAGAGGGGTCACCCTGGAAACATTTCCTACAGCCATCGTCTTTTCACTGATGAAAGGGACGACAGCTACGACAGTGCAATAAGTCCTGATGAAGGGTCTCAGCCGGAAACGTCGACTGTGCTTCTTCCTATAGATGCTGTCTGGCCTGCTGCATTCACCACCATCTTGTGCATGTTGCTTGAACTTCCAGCATCTGCAGATTTCCTCGTGTTTGCAATAAGGCTTGCAATAAGGGCAAAAGTGAAATTTCCTGTGACCTCATTTGTTTGCCTTTACTTTTGCCATGTCTTTGTGTATTATTTTGCTGTATTTAACATGTGCAATAAAACGAGTTACTGGGCAAAAGTGATTTCATTTTTACCTGAGTAAAAGTGAAACTTACAATTTTCCTTTTTGACCTTAACATTTCCATGTCTATGCCAAACATAAACTACTACTTAAAAATGACATTTTGGAAGTAGTGACAGTTGCATCTGTTGAATGTTTGCACAAGCAATACATTAATAAACCACCTTGTTAAATGTATAAAACATGTCTGCATTAGTGTGATCTTGTATTTCCATACAATGTTACATTAGGCTGTTACACATCTATTGTCAGTTGGTGGCAGTTGTTCAGAGACTTCTTCAAGTTGGCCTGGTTGAGATGCCCACAAATGATAGGGAAGGCATCTGGTGTGCTGTTTCCTGCCTGCTGATAACGGTGCCCAGATTCTCCAGTGCCTGCCTGACACCAGCCGGAGGTGGAATGTACACCACACCAGCCGAAGGTGGAATGTACACCACTACCAGGACGATGGTGGAAAATTCCCTCAGCAGATAAAATGAACATTTGACCGCTAGATGTTCCAGGTCGGGTGATCAAGATTGAGAAAGAACCGCCACATCTGTGCACCATGAGTTAACCATAAAGCATACTCCACCTCCTCTACTTTGGAAAAAAAAACTGAGTTGTCCGGTCTTTTCAGAGAATGGTGAAGCCATTGGGCTACAGCACTGCACTCAAAATGGTGGAAGAGAGCCATGTTTCCCTGAAGCAAAGTACACAGCAGTCCCTGATGTCCTTCTGGTACTGCTAACTCACTCTGAGGATTTTAAAACTTGTTTCCCCCAGAGATAGTACATTCGCCAGCAGGATAGTCAGGAGTGGGAAGCTTAAGGCTTCTGCATTTCAGTTGTACCTGTAGACCAGCTCAACATCCGTGCTTCCAATTTCTTATAGGGGAACTGCACTGGCAACCTGAGTATCAATAGATATACATTTTTTAAAAAAAATGTCTGAAGACAATGCTTACTGATACCTAAGACTGTAGATTTCAGCTGTAGCAGTTCTAAATGGGAATATTTGATGATTCCTATCGGAGCTGGACACAGAGTCACCACTTATCAGCGCCACTGTCATCAAAAAAATTTGTATCGACACCACCAATATTCTTCCCCCCTTTTAGGCTAGAGGCCCCAAATTCACACCACCATAGGCCACTGGGCCTTCAGTTATCTGGGCTAGAAAGTCAAGATTGTTTATTGTTATTCATCAGTACGGAAGTGAAAAGGAGAATGAAATGTTTGTTACTCTTGACCTGATGCAGCATAAAAAGCAATAGACAATCATAACATAATACAGAAGTTTACCTCATAAGCAGTACATGGATTGATTGTATGCACATGAAGTGACACTAGGTACAGAAGTGTCTGTACACAAGGTGATTCCAGTGAGCACATCCACATGAAACGCTGTTGTAGGGAAGCAGCATCCATCATCAGAGATCCCCACCACCCAGGCCATACTCTCTTCTCACTGCTGCCATCAGGTAGAAGGTACAGGAGCCACAGCACTCCCACCACCAGGTTCAAGAACAGTTACTACCCCTCAACCTTCAGGCTCTTGAACCAAAGAGGATACTACATTTACTTGCCCATCCATTGAGCTGTTCCCACAACCAATGACCTCACTTTAAGGGCTCTTTATCTCATGTTCTCATTATTGATTGCTATTTATTTATATTTGCATTTGCACAGTTTGTTGTCCTCTGCATTCTGGTTGATCTTTCATTGATCCTGTTATAGTTACTATTCTATAGATTTGCTGAGTATGCCCACAGGAAAATTAATCTCAGGGATGTACATGATGACATTTTTTTTTAACTTCCATTCTGACGCTTCAGGCTGTATTCCTTTCCTTAGAGAGAGACAGAGAGACCGCATAATCAAATACCTCACCCACCCCAGACGTTCTCTCTTCTCCCTTCCCTCACTGAAGATACAAAAGCCTGAAAGCCCGTACCACCAGGCTCAAGGACAGCTTCCACCCCACTGTTAGTAGACTATTAAACAGACCTCTTGTACAATAAGATGGCCTCACAACCCACCTCATTATGATCTTGCATTTTATCATTTCCCTGCACTGCACCTTCTCTGTAGGAGTGATACTTTATTCCGCATTGTTATTGTTTGACTTTGTTCTACCTCAATGAACAGTATGCAAGACAAGATTTTCACTGCAACTTAGGGTTGCCAACTGTCCCAAATTAGCCGGGACATCCCGTATATTGGGCTAAATTGGTTTGTCCTATACGGAACTGCCCTTGTCCCGTATTTCCCCCGCTAAGGTAGAGCGTTCCTATGAAACCGTTCATAAGCCGAAGAAGCAACTACCGTTAGTTTATATGGGAAAAATTTTTGAGCATTCCCAGACCCAAAAATTAACCTACCAAATCATACCAAATAACACATAAAACCTAAAATAACACTAACATATAGTAAAACCAGGGATGATATGATAAATACACAGCCTATATAAAGTAGAAATAATGTATGTACAGTGCAGTTTCACTGAACAGATTGGGAAGATTAAGCCAGATCGGAAAGATTAAGCCAAAAATGAGAGAATGAGAGAGAGACAGACAGAGAGAGAGACAGAGAGAGAGAGAGAAAAAATAAAGTAATCGACACATACATGCATGCGCACATCATGTGTGCACGTCACGCATGCGCACACAGGTGCCCGCGCAAGGCTTCATGGTCATGGCAGTCTTTTTCAGGGTAAACACAGGTGTCCCATATTTGACTGCTACTTCTGTCCCTTATTTGGGAGTGAGAAAGTCGGCAACCCTACTGCATCTTCACGTGACAATAATAAATAACAAATACTACATCAACGCCATTGAAGCCAATCCCTCCTTAAGGGAAGTTAGAAGACACTCCTTGTTTTGCTTGTACAACAGCAGTGCTCAAGACCATCGTGTTAAACCCTTGGAGAGAGGTTGAAATTCTCCAGGAACCAAGCACCAAAGCTCCATCACAGTTACAGACAAATCCTTTGGCCTAAGGAGTCTAGGTTAATATTTTCCTTTCACCTCTTATCATAAAGATTGCAGGTGGGTTTCCTTAGAAGCGTTATTTGAGAGCAAAGATTCACACTGGATAAAATCAAGGTCATGAGCCTTCTGGCTCACTGACTCTATGCTTATCTAATCTAACCTCATTTCCAATGACATACCAGGTAGGTTAATTGGTTATAGTAAATTATCCTGTGATTAGGTTAAGGCTGATCGGGGGTGGGGTGGGGGGTTTGTCAGGGCAGCAGGGCTGGAAGGGCCTACTTCATGCTGTGTCACTAAATAAGTAAATTTCAGGGATTATCAATATGTTGTGAAAATCAGTGCCTAAATGGAGGCAAAAATATTCCAGATTCAAACTTGCCAAGTGGGGAAAAAAAAGTTTTCCACAGATCCCCAGAAGAGTGTTTGATGGCCCTGGGCCTGTATTCACTGGAAATCAGAAGAATGACGGGTGGCCTCATTGAAACCTATCCAATGTTGAAAGACCTTGATAGGAGTGGATGCGGAGAAGGTATTTCCTATGGCAGGGGAATCCAAGACCAGAGAACACAGCCTCAGAATAGAGGGACGTTCATTTAGAACGGAGATGAGGAGGAATTTCTTTAGCCAGAGAGTGGTGAATCTGTAGAAATCATTGCTAAGTGAATGGATATATTTCAAGCAGAGGCTGATGAATTCTTGACTATACAGGGTATGAAGGTATACAGGGAGAAGGCAAAAGATTGGGGCTGAGAGGGAAATTGGATCATCCATGATGAAATGGCAGAACAGACTCAATGGTCCAATGGCCTAATTCTGCTTCTATATCTTATGGTAAACACCTTATTCTTTATCCTGACCATAAAACATAGGAGCAGAATTAGGGCATTTGGTGACCATAAAACATAGGAGCAGAATTAGGGCATTTGAGTCTGTACCACAATCTGAATAAGCATCCTGAACTCATGGGCAGGTAGAGAGGTCCCTCTAGTTCAGGGGTTCCCAATCTTTTTATACTATAGACCAATACCATTAAGCAAGGGGTCCATGGACCCCTAGTTTAGTACAATACCATAAGACATAGGAGCAGAATTAGGCCATTCAATCATGGCTGATCTTTTCCCCCCTCCAGCCTATCTCCTACCTTCTGCCTGTAACCCTCCACCTCCTTACCAATCAGGAAACTATCGATCTCTGTTTTCAATAACACTCAATGACTTGGCCTTCAACCATTAGGCTCCTGAACCAATGCTGATAACTTCACTCACTTCATCTCAACTCTGAACTGATGTCTAAACTCTGAACTGATTCCACAAGCCATAGTCTCATTTCTCAAGGACTCCACAACTCAAGTTCTCAGTATTATTTATTTACCTTTTTTGTGTTATTTGCTCAGTTTGTTCTCTTTTGCATATTATTGTTGAGCGTAACCAGAGATTTTACTTCTTGAATGCTTTTGGGCTGCTGACCATAAAAAAAAATCACTGAAATTTCCCTATCATGTACCAATTTTTTTTTTTAATTGCCTATATTTGTCATTTAAATTCATAATTCAAGTCACAATAACTGACAGCAAGATTAAAGGCGGCATTTTTGTTGGTTCACATATCAAACAGGTTATCAATGACAGATCATTCAAAGAAGTTCTGGTGGACCAGAGAAAATTGCATGGAAGATATTCAAGGATGTTGTTGAAAATTTTCTTGGCAACTACAGAGCACCAAACTACATGCAGCTGGTTGACAACATGCTTCAAGCATACAAAACCATGAAGTGCAACATGTCACTAAAGATTCATTGTCTGCATTCCCATTTAGACTTCTTCCCTGCAAACCTTGGCGCTGTCAGCAATGAGCATGGTGAAAGGTTTCACTAGGACATTGCAGTCATGGAGAAACAAGTATCAAGACAACTGGAATCCATCAATGCTGGCTAATTATTGTTGGACACTTAAGCAAGAAGCCTTAGACACGTGCGTACAAACAAAAAATCATCACCAAAATATCTTTAGCTTAGTTGAACTATTGCAAAGTGTCAGCACTATTATGCAATTAAATACATATTCAATATTCATTCATTTCTTGTTTCTGCAAATTCCTAAGTGACACATGTAGTCTGAAATTATATTTGTGTTCAGCATCAATCGATCTATCACAAAAAAAATTGAGGAAGTAACACTTTCAAAAAAATATACATTTGTTGTCCAGTGTTTTTTGTCAGTCTTCATGTGTAGCTTTTCACTGATACTATTGCATTTCTTTGTTCTACTATGAATGCCTGCAAGAAAATGAATCTCGGGGTAGTATGTGGGGACATGCTGTATAGTACCGACCTAAAAAATTCATCTCTTATGACTCTTTATTCAGAGGCTGTGCCCTCGAATCCTAGATTAATGGAATCATCTTTTGTGCCTTTCAGTACACGCCAAACATCCACTGATGGGTCATAACAGAGAATGATTAGCAAATTGGCCTTCATTGATCAATGTATTGAGTACAGGAGATGGGATGTTATGTTGAAGTTATACAAGGCGTCGGTGAGGCTTATCAAAGTTTGCAGTGGGATCTGGACAAGCTGGAAAACTGGAATTTAATACAGACAAGTGAGATGTTGCACTTTGGTAGGGCCAACCAGGGAAAGACTTGCACAATCAATGGTAGGGCACCGAGGAGTGCCGTAGAACAATGGGATCTGGGAATACAGGTCCATAATTCGTTGAAAGTGGTGTCACAAGTAGATAGGGTTGTAAAGAGCTTTTGGCACATTGACCTTCATAAATCAAAGTATTGAGTACAGGAGTTGGGATGTTATTTTGAAATTGTATAAGATGGCGGCGAGGCCTAATTTAGAGTATAGTGTGCTGTTTAGGTTACAGACCTATAGGAAAGTTGTAAATAAGATTGAAAGAGTACAGAGAAAATTTACAAGGATGTTTCCAGGAGGACTTGAGTTGTAAGGAAAGATTGAATAGGATAGGATTTATTCCTTGAAATGTAGAAGATTGAAAGCAGATTTGATAGAGGTATACAAAATTATGAGGGGTATAGATAGGGTAAATGCAAACAGACCCCCCCCCCCCCCCCCACTGATGTTGGGTGATACCAGAACTAATGGTTTTAGAGTGAAAGATGAAACATTTAAGGGGAGCATGAGAGAACACCCTCTCAGCGGGTGGTGAGAGTGCATAATGAGATGCCAGCAGAAGTGGTGGGTGTGGGTTCGATTTCAAGATTTAACAGAAGTTTGAATAAGTACATGGATGGGAGGGCTATGGGTTCTGGGGGGGACTATGTCCAAGTGAAAGTCGATGGGACTAAACAGAATAATAGTCTGGCATGGCAGTGCTCTGTGATGGGGAGCAGGGAGATTGGTACAGATACTGCAATTAAAGGTCTTGGGATTCGCTGTTGCTTATTACGGATGTGGCACCCCTCCCTCACCACCTGCATTCTGTACTGAAAGCACTACCAGCCATCATAAGGACTTGGTCATATTTATCACCTCATGACACCAAAACTCTTGATACTTGAGGCATCTTTGGTGCTTTCATCCTTAATTTAGCAAAATAAGGCACTTCAGACAAGTGCAAACATTATTTGCAGAAGAAATCCCAAAAAATCGTGAACAAGGCAAACGAGAGTAAAGCATGCAAAATGCTGAAGGAGATCAGCTGGTCAGGCAGCATTGATGGAAAGGAATAAAGAATCGACAATGTTCCTTTTCATAGAAACTGCTGAGTTCCTCTGGCATTTTGTATGTGATGCCTTGGATTTTTATCATCTGCTGAGTCTCGCATTGAAGATCAAAATATGTCAATAGTTTAGCATATTAATAACAGTAACACAAGAAATTCTGCAGATGCTGGAAACCCAGATCAATGCAGATAAAATGCTGGAGGAACTCAGCAGGTCAGGCACATCTATGGAAATGAATAAACTTCGATGTTTCAGGCCAAGAGCCTTTCTCAGGGCTGGAATAGAAGGGGGAAGATGCCAGAATGAAAAGATGCGGGGTGAGGGGAGGGAGGATAGCTGGAAGGTGATAGGTGAAGTCAGGTGGGTAGGAAAGGTCAAGGGCTGGAGAGGAAGGAATCTGACAGGAGGGAAGAGTGGACCAGAGGAGAAAGGGAAGGAGGGGAGGACCCGGGGGAGGTGATAGGCAGGTGAGAAGAGGTAAGAGGTCAGAGTGGGGAATAGAAGAGGGAAGGGGAGGGAATTTTTTTTTAAACCGCAAGGAGAAATTGATATTCATAGTCATACTTTATTGATCCCAAGGGAAATTGGTTTTCGTTACAGTTACACCAATAATTAAATAGTAATAAAACCATAAATAATTAAATAGTAATATGTAAATTATGCCAGGAAATAAGTCCAGGACCAACCTATTGGCTCTGGGTGTCTGACCCTCCAAGGGAGGAGCTGTAAAGTTTGATGGCCACAGGCAGGAATGACTTTCTATGATGCTCTGTGTTGCATCTCGGTGGAATGAGTCTCTGGCTGAATGTACTCCTGTGCCCAACCAGTCCATTATGTAGTGGATGGGAGACATGCCATCAGGTTGGAGGCTACTCAGACAGAATATAAAGTTATTCCTCCACCGAGGGTGGCCTCACCTGGCACATGGACTGACCTGCCGGAATGGGAATCAGAATTAAAATATTAATAACAGTAGTTTGCAAAAGTTAGTTGGCACACAAATTCCATAAAGATTTATGTCTTAAATATTGAAGCTTGGCCTGCATGACGACGTGTCGTTATCACAGGCAAAGCCCTCTCCCACCATTGAGTACATCTACAAGGGAAGCTGCTAGCCAGAAGCAGCATCCACCGCCCAGGCCATACCCTCTTCTCTGGGTTGCCATTAGGCAGGAGGTACAGAAGCCTCTGGTACCAAATCATGAGGTTCAGTTATTACCCTTTAACCATCAGCCTCCTGAACTGAGACAGATAACATTAACCACCACTACTCTGAACTGGTGCAGCTGTCAGAGGCCTCAGCACTTGTGATCGCGCTCTCTCGATGGGGGTGGGTGGCGGGGGAGAGAATGCAGGTTCTCAAGCCGGCTGAGCTCAAATGTGTCACTTCAGACTGTAACATTGAACAGCACACTGGTCTCACAACACGCTGTGGAAAGGGTAACACCTCTTGGTTCCTCGTTAGTGATAGAGAGACAGCCTGTGGCACGTTGAACTGTCAGGATATGCGCTGTAGTTTTTGTTGGACAGCAGATCATGGGCTCTGAGGCTTTGCTATTGCTTGCTTGATGGGTGGTGGGCACTGATGTTTCCCGTTTGAACAAGTGGGGGGGGGGGGGGGGATTGATGCTTTGCTGCTGTAGATGTGCCATTTCCATAGATGTGCCTGACCTGCTGAGTTCCTTCAGCATTTTATGTGCATTGATCTGAGTTTCCAGCATCTGCAGGATTTCTTGTGTTACTGTTATTAAAATGCTAAGCAATTGACATATTTTGATCTTAAATGCAAGACTTAGCAGATGATAAAAATCTAGGGCATCACATACAAAATGCTAGAGGAACTCAGCAGTTTCTATGAAAAGCATCAAGTCGGGGGGGGCTTTGGGGTTATGTTTTCTGCCATTCATTCTTTGGGTTTTCTTCCTCTTTTGTGAATGTCCATGAAGAGCAAGAATTTCAGATTGTATACTGTATACATTCTCTGGTATTAAATTGAACCACTGTTTCTATGGCCTACAGACTCACTTTCAATGACTCTTTTCAACTCACGTTCTGAGTACAAGTTTTTGTTTGCATATTGGTGTTAGCCAGTCTTTGTAGGTAGTTTTTGTAAACTCTATTGTATTTCTTTTTCCTGTAAATGCCTGCAAGAAAATGAATCTCAAGGTAGTGTTATAGCAATTACTTGTACTTCAGTAATAAATTTACTTTGAAAATTAACCCTCCCAGTCCACACATTGCATGACACTCTGAAGGCCAACACTTCAGTTCAGGGACTCTGCCGGTTTCGTTCACAGGGCCAATGGCAGAACGAGGTGAGTCTGGGGCCTGGGAATGGGCAGGCACATTATAGTCACCAGTGTGACTGAATTGTAGAAATAAATATACCTGCTGATACCAGTTCCCCTTCCTACCTTGGGAAGGTAGTGGTCTACTGTACTGTGTAGGGTCAGTAAGGAAGGCAGTTGTTCAAGTGATTCATCACTCAGTTTGCAAGATTCATCTCCTTGTAGGCAGCCTAAGGAACCCATCAATCACCCAATGTGCAGAAAAACAACCAAATCGTGCAAATAAGCATGATTGAAGTTCATGAAAAGTTCAGAAATGAAGAAATGAAAGTGAATTCACAGCCGCGAAGCCAGTCACAAAGAGTCCATCGGTAAAGTAACTAGTAGTTACGTTTACTGGCAGCAAGTCATCGCTGTGCTTCACCAGCACCATCTTAAACTGCAAATTATAATTTTGACTTTAATCCTAAAGAAACTTATCCCAAAAGGAAGCCAAGATCAGTCTATTCATAAGCCACAAACAATCCGCGAGAAGAACTCAGCAGGTCAAGCAGCATTGATAGGAGTAATTGTTGATGGTTTAGGTCCAAAACTCTGCAACTTTTGACCCAAACAGTTCTTTCCTTCCTCAGATGCTGCTTGACCTTTCGAGTTCTTCCAGCAGTTCCAGATTCCAGCATCTGCCATGCCCTACATCTCCATCAGTCTATCCACAGAATTGTTGAGTGGCCCAAACATAGGGCCTTGCTTCTAACAGGCTTCCTGCTTCAACGATGAGAGGCTAATGGCAGCTTGGTGGTGCAGCAGGTCAGAGCTTCAGTGACCCAGGTTCGAGTCCGACCGCCGCAGCTGTCAGTGTAGAGATTACATGTCCTTGCTGTGACTACAAGTTGTTCCACATTCCCCTTAAAAGATGTTGGTGCATTAATTGGCTAATGTAAATATTTGAACTAGGCTCAAAGTTCAAAGCAACACACACGAAATGGTGGAGGAACTCAGCAGGTCGGGCACCATCTATGGAATTGAATAAACAGTCAATGTTTCAGGCCAAGACCCTTCTTCACAGCTGGAAAGAAAAGGGAAAGGGTCTCGGCCCAAAACGTCGACTGTTTATTCATTTCCATGGATGCTGCCTAACCTGCTGAGCTCCTCCTGCATTTCATGTGTGTTGCTTTGGATTTCCAGTGTCTGCAGACCTTCTCGCATTAGCTCCAAGTTCTATATTTCTTTGACTACGGGGCAATAAGTTTGCTCTCCGGAGCTGGCACAGACCTACCGTGGAGGACAAAGTACAGGTGCCCAGTGGCAAGTACCCTGACTGGCTGAATCATGCCCAGGAACAGAAAAGACTACAGAGAATGGTGGATACAGCCCATTCTATCATAGGCAAAGCCCACCACCAGTGAGTACATTTACATGTAACAGTTAGCACTTCGCCATACAGTACCATTGACCAGGGTTCAATCCCCATCACTGCCTTTAAGGAGTTTGTATGTTCTCCCCATGACTTCATGGGATTCTTTGGAGTGTTCCGGTTTCCTCCCACAGTCCAAAGATTTACCGATTAATAGGTAAACTGGTCACATGGGTATAATTGAGCAGCAAAGACTCATACTGGGCTGGATGGGCCTGTCACTGTGCTGGATCTCTAATTTAATTTACATAGTTTGCCTTCATTTGCACACTGGTTATCTGTCAGTCCTTCTGTTTATGTACACGTTTTTTTGTAAACCTCTGGGAGGACCACAATCTTGGTGTAGGGTTTGGAGGCCTGCGTGCCTCAGTGACCTGGAGAGCTATGTTGGCTGGGGTCAGGGCTTTATGCTTTGGTTGGGTCACCCATGCCGAACAGGTCAAAGGATAGTGGCCAGTCTAAAAGTGTTCAATCACTTCTCCAGGTTTGGGGATTCAGCTCAGGTTTAACAACCCAGACTGGTAAAACAAAATTGTTATGGAAACAGCAATGAAGAATCCTACGTCTGAGTGCGATGGTATTGCTGGACTCTCCATCCAGAACTTGCATGACTGACAGTAGTAAAAACAGAGAGAAAGCTACTGGCACAGTGAAGGAAGCCCTGAACAATGCCAAGACCAAAATTGGTTTTGGAAATGTACGCTTCATTGGACCCCCAAAGGGCGGAGGAAATGCAGGAGACCACAGACAATTTGGCACTGTACCATAGAAGCAGAAATGAGGACCCTGAACCATTCCTGGGGCACAATGGAGAAGATGGCCAAGGACAGACAAAGATGGAGGACCTTCATCACTGGCCTAAACACCAGTGGCGTAACAAGTATTTAATGATAATCTTTAATAAGTTTATATCGTGTTTCTTTTCCCCATGGATGCCTGCAAGAAAATTTAATCTAGATAGTATATAGTTACAGATATGCACTTTGACAATAAATTTACTTTGATTGCCCCGTTTCCATGTCATAGCAAGCAAAAGAAAACTCTGAATGAACATTTTCTCCACATGGACTTTACAGTACTGTACTATATTTTTGGTATATAAGAGCTAGGGATGTTTGCACGGTACTGTATATTGGTTAAAATAGCAAGGTAGTTGGGAAACAGAAATAGAGTACTTTGTATTGGCTCACTAGTATTGTGTCATTCGGCAACAAGAAATATGTTATCTACAGTACAAGTGTCTTAGGCAAATCTCTATAGCACAAGACTTTTGCACAGTACTGTAGTAATTTTATGTATTGCATTCTACTGCTACCACCAAAACAAATTCCAAGAGTGATCATAAACCCGATTCTGATCTGGGTCTCTATTGTGGATTGAGAGTAGGAGGGGGGAATCATGGTTGGAAAAAGGGGGCAGGGGGAGGGGAGGGAGTGGGAAGCACCAGAGACACATTCTGTAACGATCAATAAACCAATTGCCTGGAATCAAATGATTCTTGCCTGGTGTCCCAGGTCTGGGCCGGTCTGCTCTCGTGGCACCCTCTGTCCCTGGCACTCCTTCTCTGCCACCTGTCCCACACCCCTCCTTCTGCACTCCACCCTCACCATTCCCAACATCCTTTGATCCCGCCAGATTTACAAACTGGCTCTCTGCTCCACGTTGACAAATACAGTACTTGCAGAATTCTCATACTGCTAAGGTGCCTATGTGCCTCTAAGACTTTTACACAGTACTGTACGAGAGCAAGCACGTCTCATCTGAAAGACGTGGCATAGTACTCCTTCAGAACAATTTTTTTTAAAAAAAAGGATCAGTTGAACACAGGTTCCTGTTACTGATGTAAAAACAGCCTTGAAGAGGATTCAATATTGTGTAATACTGGAGTACAGCCAGAAGTCTCCTTGCTGGGAGAAGGTGCCTACCCAATCCATTTTGGGTCAGGGAGAGAGGAAGATTCCATTCTTGTCTGTCAGGGTATGAAGTAAAGCAGGGAGGAGCAGCAATTAATATCTTTAAACACAGAAGAGACATGCTTAACTTGTGCAGATATGATAAATTGAAGGAGAATGTCAGGGGACGGCAGAGGATATTGCTAAACCGCCAATACCAATGCACTGTTCATGCAGTTCAACGTAAAAACGTGGCCACAAACTGAAATACCCTAAACTTATCAGAAAATAATTTCAGAGTGACAATAAAGATTGGCATAAGGCACACAACTTTGTCATTGGAAAGTGCCTGATAAAATTTACCAAGTTACAAATAACAAGAGTTCTTTCAATGGGCAAGTTTTCAGAATCAGATTTAATATCACCAGCATACATCGTGAAATTAGTTAACTTAGGAGCAGCAGTACAATGCAAAACATGATAATATAGAAAATAAACAACAGTCAATATATTAAATAGTTAAATAAAATTATTGCAAAAATAGAAATAAAAAGTATGGGGTAGTGTTCATGGGTTCAATGTCCACTCAGAAATCAGATGGCAGAGGGGAAGAAGCTGTTCCTGAATCACTGAGTGTGTGCCTTCAGGCTTCTATACCTCCTCACTGATGGTAGCAATGAGAACAAGGCATGGCCTGGGTGATGGGGTCCTCAATGATAGATGCCACCTTTCTGGAGACACTGCTCTTTGAAGATGTCCTGGATACTACACAGGCTAGTGCCCATGATGGAGCCGACTAGTTTTACAACTTTCTGTAGCTTCTGTAACTTTCTGTAGCTTAATAATACATATTCCTGTACAGCTCTATGTTCTAAACAGTTTGGGGAAAGAGGCACAGAGTGTGTGGGGAGCAGGGTATTCCAGAACTTAGTGTAATTAAAAGCAGAGAATGTGTTTTTGGATCTATCAACCTCTGCCTTAAATATACCCATTGACTTGGCCTCCACAGCCACCTGTGGCAAAGAATTCCATGGATTCACTCTCTTGCAAAAGAAATCCCTCATCTCCACTCTAAATGGATGTCCCTCTATTGTGAGGCTGAGTCCTCTGGTCTCAAGACTCTCCCACCATAGGAAACATCCTCTCCACCTGCACTCTATCAAGGCCTTTCACTATTCAATAACAAAGGTTATTCCTGAAGGAATATCTGGAACCAGGGAGCTGTGTCCCACATCAGTGGAAAAGGTCAGGGCAGCCATGATGCCAGTATGTTAGGGTTGAGCAGGCAGGTGGGATGATCTACCCACTCTAAGTTAAAGCCTGGAACAGGACAGCACTGGAACAGACCCTCCAGCCCACACCACTGAGCCAAACTAATTATACTAGCAATCAAACGCCTAACTAAACTAATGCCTTCTGTCTACACAAGGTCCATATCAAGGTTCAAAGTCAATTCATTATCAAAAGCACATGTATGTCACCATATACAATCCTGAGATTCGTTTTCTTGTGAGCATACTGAGTAAATCTACAGAACAGTAACTAGAACAGAATCAATGAACAACCATTCAACAGGTGTGCAAAGAGACAAACTGTGAAAATACACACAAAAAAAAAAAATAGGAGTACATGAAAAGAAGAGTCCTCGAAAGTGAATCCATTGGTTGTGGAAACATTTCAATAATAGGGCAAGCGAAGTTATCCCGTTTGGTTCAAGAGCCGATATTTGAGGAGTAATAACTGTTCCTGAACCTGGTGGAGAGAAATCTGAGGGTCCTGTACTTTCTTTCTGATGGCAGCAGTGAGAAGAGAGCATGTCCTGAGTCCCTGAAGATGGATGCTGCCTTCCTGTGACAGTGCTCTGCGTAGACGTGCTGGAGGGCAGGGAGAGCTTTACCTGTGATGGACAGGGCCATTATCTACTACGTTTTGTAGGATTTTCTGTTCAAGGGCATTAGTGTTTCCTTACCAGATGCAGCCTGTCAATATACCCTCCAGCACACATCTATAGAAGTTTGTTGACTTGTTAAGATGTCATACTGAATCTTCACAAACTCCTAGGAAAATGAGGAGGAACTTCTTTAACCAGAGTGGTAAATCTGTGGAATTCAGTGCCACAGGCAGCTGTGGAGGTTAAGTCATTGGTATATTTAGTCATAGTCATACCTTATTGATCCCGGGGGAAATTGGTTTTTGTTACAGTTGCACCATAAATAATAAATAGTAATAGAACCATAAATAGTTAAATAGTAATATGTAAATTATGCCAGTAAATTATGAAATATTTACGGCAGAAGCTGATAGCTTCTTGATTAGAGTGGATCAAAGGTCTCATTTACAGCAATTTTCTATGTTTGGCCTAGAATTATCACAACTCCTCTCTTCAAATTAGTATCACTGGCTCATTAGGGCAGCAGGGTAGCATTGTGGTCAGCACGCTTTACAGTACAAGCAGACTAGGTTCAGTTCCTGCCACTGCCTGCAAGGAGTTTGTATGTTCTCTCTGCGGCTGCGTGGGTTTCCTCCGGGTGCTCTGGTTTCCTCCCACAGTCCAAAGACGTACCGGTTGGAAAGTTAATTGGTCATTGGAAACTGTCCCATAATTAGGCTAGTGAATTGATGGGCAGTGTGGCTCGAAGGGCCTATTCTGCACTGCATCTCAATAAATTTAATGTGTCAGCTGAATGGCAGCACCACTGACAGCCCCTCACCATGGGTGCAGCGCCTCGATTTTTCTGCGTAGCAAAGCGCCAGGAGTGAGACTCGCACTGACAACCTCTAGACTCAGGTCAGTGACCCACTGAGCAGCTCGAGTTATTCTGCCTTTTCCCGCTGGCATCCCAGCATCAGATATTTAATTAGCAGCCTCACACTTGAATTGCAGGAACCATCCACAGTTTATGTACAAAGCAGAGGCACAGAAAGCAGTGATCCTTGTGACCTCCCTAATTACAGGGGAAAAAAAGAGAAGCATTGTGACTGTCACATGTCGGCAACAATGAGGCCATTGACAGCCAGTGAATAAATGCAGTTTTTTTAGAGAGGGATGCCTCAGGCAATGCTCCATCAACATCTGCAGGATTAAAACTGGTCATTTGAAAACTACAGTGAAGGCCCAGATTAAGGCGGCCATTATGCGTCTGCTCGGGTACAGGACACCACCACCATTTTCAGGGCCTTGGACAGACAGACATTGAGGAACTCAGCAAGTCGCAAGTCAGGCAGCATCTATGGAGAGGAACCGAAATGCGAAATGGAAGAAGAGTAAAGGGGACAGGTGGAAGAGAATACTGTAGGATATTTGACCAGAGGCACCACTGCTAAATCGATGCTAACATCACAACATGGAGATTAAAACAAATGCTGAGATAAGATATAGGGGCAGAATCAGGCCATTCGACCCATTGAGTCTGCTCTGCCATTCCATGTGGCTGATTTATTATCAACCGCATTTTCCAACCTTCTCCCTGTAACCTTTGACACCCTGACTAATCAAGAACCTATCAACTACTGCTTTAAATATATCTGAAATATTTGGCCTCCGCATCCATCTGAAACATCGAATTCCATAAATCCACCGCTCTCCGGCTAAAGAAATTCCTCTTCTATTGTAAATGGACGTCCTTCTACTCTGAGGGTTGAGTCCCCTGGTTCTAGACTCCACTGTTGGAAACATCCTCTCTCCATGTCCACTTCATCTAGGTCTTTTAATATTCAATAGGTTTCAGTGAAATGCCCCTCATTCTTCTAAACTCCAGCAAGCACAGCTCCAGAGCCATCAAACACATCTATGGTTACCCTTACATTCCAAGAACCTCTTCAGGACCCTCTCCAATAACAGCACATCCTCTCGTAGATAAAGGCTCCCAAAACTGCTCACAATACTCCAAGTGCAGTCTGACCAATGCCTTATAAAGCATCAACATTACATCCTCACTTTTATATTCTAGTCCTCTCGAAATTAATACTAACATTGCATTTGTCTTCCTTACCACCTATTCAACCTGCAAGTTAGCCTTCAGGGAACCCTGCACAAGGACTCCCTAGTTCTCAATATTGGTAACCATACCTCCTAAATATTGTAATGCATGGAATTAAAAGTGCACCAAACTAAAAAATAATTATTAAAAGTAGAGGGAGAAAAGGAAACTTGTTCTGGCGATCTTTTGAATTTAGTTATATCAAGTACCTCTTATGGGTGGAGAGGAGGAAGTGGTGGTGTCCCCAAGTCTAGTGTTCAAAATCAGAGGACAGCCTGTATCCTTGCCATGTCAATTAGAACAGTATACATATGCTCAGTGCTACTTTATGAGGTACACTTGCTTGTTGATGCATATATCTAATCAGCCAATTATGTGCCAGGAACTCAATGCACAAAAGCACACAATCATGATCAAGAGGTTCAGTTGTTGTTCAGACCAAACATCAGAATGTGGGTAGGCAAAGATCGCAAGACCCTACATCTACGGACTCCAGAGCCTGCTGGCCATGAAACTAGCATGCATGAACTTCAGATTGCGGCTCCTGCCATTGATCTCACTGGTTCCAACACCTCAGGGCATATCCAAAACCCGGATCCCAGGAACGACCATGGACACCTTCAAAGCGATTGCGCAACCACCAACTGCGACTCCAGCCTTGAACTCCAGGCCGAGTCTTTATGTGCTGCTATTGTGACTCCCATCTCCTCTTCCCCCACCAATACTCTGCAATCCCGTCTCCCTCAGATCCCATCGTCAGCTCCTGGGTCATCTTCCTCTCACCCCAACCCTCCCCTCTCCATTGACACCCCCAGCCTCCCCCACCCCCCCCCCATCCCAGCTCTCATCCGTACCGGGTCTTTACCATCCCCTCCGACCTTCAACTGTCGGAGGCAGAACACTCTGTCCTCAGTAAGGGCCTCACCTTTGTCCCCCTTCGCCCACACCTCAGCGTGTTCCGTGTTCGCCACGATGCGGAACTCTTCTTCTGCTGTCTCCATCTCCGAGCCTACTTCTTCGGCAAGGACACTTCCACCCCCACCGATGACCCCTTCTCCCGTCTTCAACCCTCCTCTTCTTCATGGACACCCCGCTCTGGTCTTCTGCCTGCTCTGGATCTCTTTATTGCTAACTGCCGATGGGACATCAACCGTCTCGACTTCACCGCACCTTGTTCCCATTCCAACCTCACACCTTCCAAACGCTCTGCTCTCCACTCCCTCCGCACTAATCCAGTCCTGACGAAGGGTCTCGGCCTGAAACGTCGACTGTACCTTTTCCTAGAGATGCTGCCTGGCCTGCTGCGTTCACCAGCAACTTTGATGTGTGTTGTGGGAAGAAATGTGATCTAAGTGACTTTGACTGTGAATAATTGTTGGTGCCAGATGGGGTGGTTTGAGTATCTCAGAAATTTCCTGGTCTCCTGGAATTTTCATGCACAACCGTCTCTAGAGCAAGGGTTTCCATTAAGGGGTCCATGGACCCCAGGTTGGAAACCTCTGCTCGAGAATTTACAGAAAATGGTGCGGGAAAAAAACATCCAGTGAGCGGCAGTTCTGAGAGTGCAAATGCCTTGTAAATGAGAGAGGTCGGAGGAGAATGGCCAGACTGGTTCAAGCTGACAGGAACACAAATAACCACGCATTGCAGCAGTGGTGGTGTGCAGAAGAGCATCACTGAACGCACAACACATCTAATGTTGAAGTGGATGGGCTACAGCAGCAGAAGACCAGGAACATGCACTCACAGGCCACTGTTATGTTGACCCTAACAACAGGAATTTTGCAGATGCTGGAAATTCAAGCAACACACATCAAGGTTGCTGGTGAACGCAGCAGGCCAGGCAGCATCTCTAGGAAGAAGTGCAGTCGACGTTTCAGGCTGAGACCCTTCGTCAGGACTAACTGAAGGAAGCTTCAGTTAGTCCTGAAGAAGGGTCTCGGCCTGAAACGTCGACTGCACCTCTTCCTAGAGATGCTGCCTGGCCTGCTGTGTTCACCAGCAACTTTGATATGTGTTGTTATGTTGACCCTTATATATTGGTGGTACATGCCAAGCTTAACGGTATTGAGACCCAAGAGGGTCTTGAAGTTAAATAGTCCCAATGCAATTGGGATGCTTAATGGAAAAACAAACTTGTTTGAACTTTAATTACTGTGTGTATATTGTTCCAGTTCCTATACTATGACAAGGATACCAGTGGTTGACCCAAGGCTGCATGTCAAAGGATGGTGGTGAATATTGGTAGCTTGGATTGTGGTGTTCGATGTTGCAGTGTTCAGTGAACTTGGCAATTAGCTTGCGGACGTTTCATCACCAGTCGAGGTGACATCTGTAATAACTCCGTAAACAAACATATCAATGTAGACCTCTTCTACGGAACCCCTAAAAGCTAAAGAAACGCGAACCAATAGAATTCAAAGGTCAGCTGAAGGGGCAACCAATCAGGACGGACGCAAGTGAATGCGGGGTGGGGGTCTATATACACGCAAGCACCCTCAAGGAGAAACACCAACAGCTGAGGAAGTAATCTCGACTGGAGACAAAACGTCTGCAAGCTAGTTTCCAAGCTCGGCGAACAGCAACATCAAATGCTGAATGTCATGTCCTGGCCCTCCCCTACTTGTCAGAGGCTGGAGCTCAGCGAGTTAGTTTGGTGAGTGTGCTTTGCAATTTGAACAAACTAACAACTGCTGTCTTGCATGTACTACGCAGTTAACGGCCCAGCAAGCTTCGTAGGGTCCCGCTGTCTAAGAGCTGGCAGAATTGGTCTTGCATTAAAACTGCTTCCCCAGATGAAAATACCTAATCCTGGCAGAGGCACAAACTTCCTTGCCAAGCCAGTTTCACCCACATGATGCTGACGAGAAAATCCTCTTGAGGAATGAATGTTTACAGAGACACCCAGGAGTCAGTAACACAACGTGGAAACAATCCTTTCAGCCTGCACGATGATTGGTGAGCACACGGCACAGTAGCGGTCTGGTTAGTACAGCGCAGGTGACCCAGGTTCAATTCCCGCCACTGCCTGCAAGGAGTTTGTACATTCTCCCTGTGGCTACGTGGGTTTCCTCTAGGTGCTCCAATTTCCTCCTAAAGTCCAAAGATGTACCAGCTGGTAGGTTAATTGGTCAGCCTCAGGGTCAAGGAGTAATACAATGGCATGAATATAGATTCCTCCTTCCGGTGAACAAATTCCCCCCCCCCCCCCACCGCATTCCCCATTGTGACCTTTTACTTCTCACCTGTCTATCACCTCCCCCTGGGCCGCCTCCTTCTATGGTCCACTCTCCTCTCACATCAGGTTCTTTCCTCTCCAGCCTTTTACCTTTCCCACCCATCCGGCTTCACCTATCATCTTCCAGCTATCCTCCTCCCCACCCCACCTTTTCATTCTGGTTTCTCCCCCCTTCCTTCTCAATTCTGAAGAAAGGTCTCGGCATGAAACATCAACTCTTTATTCAATTCCATAGATGCTGCTTGACCAGCTGAGTTTATCCAAGAGTGAGAGTGAGTGAGTTTTTATATATATATTTATTAGATTAAGCTACAACTAAATCAGGGGATTGCTAGGTGCCGCGGCTCAAAGGGCCTATTCCACACTGAATCTCATTGAATAAAGAAATTTACACCAATCCCACTTTTCCTCTATGCTCCCCTCCACTTTCACCCCCCAGCCCGGCCCCAAAATTCCCGACATATTACAGGCAATTTACCCACCAACCCACGTGCCTTTGGGATGTGGGAGAAAACCAATACAGTCACAGGGACAATGTGCAAACACAAACTGTGCCCGAGACTGCTAGTTTGTCCTTCAAAAAGAGGGGTTCAGGATAAAGTATTAATAAAGTTTATTGTTGTATGCACAAGTGCATTCTATCCAAAAAGTCCATGGTGACTCTCAAACAATTCGTAACAGAGTGAACAAAAAGAATATTGTGGTGGTTAAAACATAAAAGAAAGCCTTCAATACAGTGTCCTTCTCACATACACACAAAGTACTGGAGGAACTCAGCAGGCCAGGCAGCATCTATGGGAAAGAGTAAACAGTTGACATTTCGGGCCAAGGCTGTTCATCTGAACTAGAAGTGGAGAAGAAAGATGAGAAGTTAGAGTAAGAAGGTGTGGAGAGGGGAGGAAGTAGTACAAGGTGGTGATAGGTGAAACCATGATGGGGTGGTGGGGGGGGGAGGGAGGGGTGAAGTTAAGAGCTGGGAAGTCGATTGATGAAAGAGATACATGGCTTAGAAGGGGGAATCTAACAGAGGACAAAAGGACATGGAAGAAAGGGAAATAACAGGAATTCTGCAGATGCTGGAAATTCAAGCAACACACATCAAAGTTGCTGGTGACTTAGTCCTGACGAAGGGTCTCGGCCTGAAACGTTGACTGTACTGCTTCCTAGAGATGCTGCCTGGCCTGCTGCATTCACCAGCAACTTTGATGTGTATTGCTGGAAGAAAGGGAAGGTGGGGAAGACCACCAGAGGGAGGTGATGGGCAGCTAAGGAGACAAGGTGAGAGAAGGCCATTACCAGAAGTCTAAGAAATCGACGTTCATGCCATCACATTGGAGGCTACCCAGACAGAATATAAGGTGTTGCTCGTCCAATCTGAGCAGCAGTAGAGGAGGACACGGACTGACACATCGAAATGGGAAGTGGGAATTAAAATGGGTGGCCACTGGGAGTTCCCGCTTTGGTGCTTGGCAGAGCAGTCTCCCGATCTACGTTGGGTTTCACTGAAATACAGGAGGCCACATCTGGAGCACCGGATACTGTAGATGATCCCAACGAATGCACCTGGCTTGGGACCCTGAATGGTAGTGAGGGAGGTGATGTAGGGGCAGGTGTGGCACTTGTTCTATTTGCAAGGATAAGTGCCAGCAGGGAGGAATGAAATGACAAGGAAGTCACGTAGGAAGCGATCCAGGTGGAAAGCTGAAAGTAGAGGGGGAGGAGGTGCACTTGGTGGTAATTATGAAGAATTAAGTGCCGGATGCAGAGACTGGTGGGGTGTTAGGTGAGAAGAGGAAGCCCATCCCTGGTGTGTGGAGGGCAGATGTGAGCAAAATGTAAGAGATGCAGTTGACGACAGTGTTGATGGTGGAGGAAGGGAAGCCCCTATCTTTGAAGGAGGACACCTCCTAAGTTCTGGAATAAAAAGCTTCATCCTGAGAGCAGGTGCAGCAGAGATGGTGGAATTAAGAGAAGTGGGTGGCATTTTTACAAGTAACAGGATGGAAGAGGTATAGTCCAGGTGGCTGAGAGAGTCATAGGGTATGGTGAGGGTAGGATTAGTGCGGAGAGAATGGAGAGCATTGTGTTCAGAGGGAATGAGGTTGAAATTGGAGACAGGAGTGATGAAGTCGAGACGGTTGATGCCTTGTCAGGAGGTAGCAATGAAAAGATCCAGAGAAGGCAGAAGACCAAGATGGGGTATCCAGTATGGTGAGGTTGGGATTAGTGCAGAGAGAATGGTATTGTTATGATTAGTATCTGGGCTATACCTTTTCCCACCCTGTTGCTTTTTAAAAAAAAAAAAAAAATGCCACCCCCTTCTCTCAATTCCTCTGTCTCTGCCACATCTGCTCTCAGGCTTTTCATTCCAGAACTAAGGAGATGTCCTCATTCTTCAAAGAAAGGGGCTTCCCTTCCTCCACCATCAACACTGCCCTCAATTGCATCTCTTCCATTTTGCGCACATCTGCCCTCATCCCATCCTCCCACCACACCACCAGGGATAGGATTCCTCTTCTCCTCACCTATCACCCCACCAGCCTCCACATCCGGCAAATAATTCTCCACAACTTTCACCATCTCCAACGGGATCCCACCACCAAGCACATCTTCCCCTCCTGCGTCCCCCCACCCCCACTTCCCGCAAGGATCGCTCCCTATGTGACTCCATTGTCCTCTCCTCCCATCCTACCGGCACTTATCCTTGCAAACGGAACAAGTGCCACACCTGCTCCTACACTTGCTCCCTCACAACCATGCAGGGCCCCAAACATTCCTTCCAGGTGAGTCTGCTGGGGCTATATACTGCGTTTGGTGTTCCCAGTGCGGCCTCCTGTATAATCAGTGAGACCCGATGTAGATTGGGAGACTGCTTCCTCGAGCACTTACAGCGGGAGGCGGGGGGGGGGGGGGGGGAAGAGCGCAATTTCCCGGTGGCCACACATTTTAATTCCACTTCCCATACCAACATGTCGGTCCATGGCCTCCTCTACTGCTGCGATGAGGAAACATCCAGGTTGGAGGAGCAACACCTTATATTCCATCTAGGTAGCCTCCAACCTGATGGCAGTATGCCCCCCCCCCCCCATTTCCCTCTCACCTCATCTCCTCCCTCTTCCCTTTCTTCCATGGCCTTCTGTCCTCTCCTACTGGAATACCGCTTCTTCAGCTCTGTATCTCTTTCACCAATCAACTTCCCAGCTCTTTACCTCACCCCTCCTCCCTTCCCAGTTTCACCTATCACCTGCTGCCTTGCACTTCTCCTCCCTCCACCTTTTTATTGTCTTCTCACCTTTTTTCTCCAGTTCTAGTTCTGATGGTGTTGGCGCGTGGCCAAGTGGTTAAGGCGCTCGTCTAGTGATTTGAAGGTCACCAGTTCGAGCTTTGGCTGAAGCAGTGTGTGTGTCCCCTTGAACAAGGCACATTACCACACATCGCTCTGCAACGACACCGGTGCCAAGCTGTATGGGTCCTAATCCCCTTCCCTTGGACAACATTGGTGGCGTGGAGAGGGGAGACCTGCAGCATGGACAACTGCTGGTTTTCCATACAACCTTGCCCAGGCCTGCACCCTAGAAACTTTCCAAGGCGCAAGTCCATGGCCTCATGAGACCAATGGATGCCTATTTAAAGTTCTGATGAAGGGTCTCGGACTGAAACGTCTATGGAAAAGAGTATACAGTCGACACTGCCTGGCCTGCTGAGTTCTTCCAGATTTTGTGTTCTTTGGATTTCCAGCATCTGCCGATTTTTTTTTTCTTTCTTATGATTGGCATACAGAATGTCTTCAAGAAATTCAACACGCGACATAGCCTCAGAATAGAAGGGCTTCCTTTTAGAATAGAGGCGAGGAGGAATTTCTTCACCCATGAGGTGGTCACACACACACAGCTATGGAGGCCAAGTCACAGGTATATTTAAGGCAGATGTTCTTAGATTCTTGACTGGTGAGGCCATGAAGGGATATGGGGAGAAGGCAGGAGATTCGGGCTGAAGGGGAAAATGGACTAGCCATGATGAAATGGCAGAGTAGGCTCAATAGGCCAAATAATCTAATTCTGCTCCTACAGCTTACAGAATTCAGAAAAAAAGCTCTTTACCCAAAAGTGCGAAACTTGCTACCACTGTTAGTGACTGAGTTTAGAATCAGAATTAATATCACTGGCATATGTTGTGAAATTTGTTATCTTTGTGGCGGTAATATGATGCAATACATAATAGAAAAAAACATGAATTATAGTAAGTATGTTACAGTGCCTATAAAAAGTATTCATTCTCCCCCTTGGAAGTTTTCATGTTTTATAGCATTGAATCACAGTGGATGTAATTTGGCTTCTTTTGACACTGATCAACAGAAAAAAGACTTTCATGTCAAAGTGAAAACACATCTCTACAAAGTGATCTAAATTAATTACAAAAATACAAAAACACAAAATAACTGATTGCACAAGTATTCACCCTTTTAATATGACACACCAAATCATCACTAGTGCAGCCAATTGGTTTTAGAAGTCACATAATTAGTTAAATGGAAATCACCTGTGTGTAGTCAAGATGTTTCAATCAATTGCAGTAAAAATTCACCTGTATCTGGAAGGTCCAACTGCTATTGCCTTGACGTCACATGTATGTAAACTTATGGAACATATGATAAATGAGAGGTTAGTGTACTTCTTGGAAAGTAGTGGCTATGTATCAAAGCGGGTTCAGGAAAGGGAGGAATACTATGGATCCAGTGTTGTGCCTAGAGGATGAAATAAGAAAAGCTCAAGTAAATAAAGAGACAGCGGTTGCAGTTTTTTTTGATGTTGAGAAAGCTTATGATATGCTATGGAAAGAGGGGCTCCTAACCAAGCTACATTTAATGGGAATTGCGGGGGCAATGTTCAATTGGGTTAAGGACTTTTTAAATGAGAGAACTATTCAGGTGAAGATAGGATCAGAGCTTTCAAGCCAGTATGTTGTAGAAAACGGGACACCTCAGGAGAGTGCAGTGAGTCCAGCTTTATTCTCCATTTTGATAAATGATATATTCGTAAATATTCCAACGGAAGTGGGGAGGTCATTGTTTGCAGATGACGGGGCTTTGTGGAAAAGAGGGAGAAATATTGAACATATAGTTACAAAAATGCAAGATGGAATTAATCAAGTTGAAGAGTGGGAGACAGAATGGGGTGTTAAATTTTCAGTGGAGAAGACAAAAGCCATGTTCTTTACAAGGAAAAAGTTCAGGGAACTTAGTTTGAATCTGTATGGAAGTAACCTGGGGAGAGTTGAAAGTTTTCGGTTTTTGGGAGTGCACTTTGACTTGAGATTAACATGGAGAGAACATGTTAGATATGTAGTTAGTAAATGTAAAAATGTGATAAATGTCATGAGGTGTCTTGCTGGATTGGAACAGGGTGCTGATTTTGCATCACTGAAGTATATTTATGTAGCATTAATAAGATCAAGGTTAGACTATGTATCGGGGTCAGCAGCAAAATCTGTGCTGGCAGAACTGGATATCGTGCAAGCTCGGGCTCTAAGGGTGTGCTTGGGAGCGGTTAGAACTTCTCCAGTGTGTGCACTCCAAGTTGAAGCAAATGAAATGCCATTGGGGCTGCGACGTAAACAGCAGGAGGCCAATTACTGGATTAATTTAAGGGGGCATGGTGATAGCCATCCTACAAAAAGGGTGTTGCAGACATGCTGGGAGAAGGAGAGGACACAAAAAGAAAGTTTTGGCTGGACGGGAGACTGTGCATACAACTGTTGCCCGGGTGCTTCACCAGTCACAGATTTATGGGAGAGTGGCAAAGAGAAAGCCTCAGTTGAAAAAAAAACTCACTTGAAATCCTGTCTCGAGTTTGCCAGAAGGTATGTGGGAGGCTCTGAAGTCAGCTGGAAAAACGTTCTATGGTCTGATGAAACCAAAATTGAGCATTTTGTCCACCAGACTAAATGCTACGTTTGGCTGAAGCAAAACACCGCACATCATCAAAAACACACAATACCTGCTGAGAAGCATGATGGTTGCTGCATCATGCTGTGGGGATGTTTCACTGCAACAGGCCCTGGAAGGCTTGCGAAGGTAGAGGGTAAAATGAATGCAGCAAAATATAGGGAAATCCTGGAGGAAAACCTGATACAATCCGCAAGAGAACTGCAACTTGGGAGAAGATTTGTTTTCCCGCAAGACAATGGCCCCAAGTATAAAGCCAAAACTACATAGGAATGGCTTAAAAACAAAGTTAATACCCTGGAGAGGCCAAGTCAGAGTCCAGACCTCAATCCAATTGAGAATTTGTGGCTGGACTTGAAAAGGGCTGTTCACTCACGATCCTCATGCAATCTGACAGAGCTCGGGCAATTTTGTAAAGAAGAATGGGGAAAAATTGCAGTGTCCAGATGTGCAAAGCTGATAGAGGCCTGTCCACACATACTCAAGGCTGTAATTGCTGCCAAAGATGCATCTACTAAATACTGACTTGAAGGGGGTGAGTAATTATGCAACAATTATTTTGTTTAATAATTGTAATAAATTTAAATCAATTTGTAGAAATTTATTTTCACTTTGACATGAAAGTCTTTTCTGTTGAGAAGTGTCAAAAAAAAAGCCAAATTAAATCCACTGTGATTCAATGGTGTAAAACAATAAAACATGAAAACTTCCCGGGGGGGGGGGGGGAGAGTGGGGAATACTTTTTATAGGCATTGAATATTTTAGTTAAACTAAATTAGTACAAAAATAGAAATTGGAAAAAAATGAGGTAGAGTAGCTGGGTTCATTGTCCATTCAGAATTTGGATGGCAAAGCTGTTCCTGAATCAACCTGCATTCAGGCTGCTGTACCTCCTTCCCGATGGTAGCAATGAGAACAAGCCATGTACTGGGTGATTGGGGGGGGGGGTGGAAGAGAAGGGGTCCTTAATGATGAGCACCACTTTTCTAAGACACTCCTTGAAGATGTCCTGGATACTACAGAGGCTAGTACCCATGATGGAGCTGACTGAGTTTACAAGTTTCTGCAGCTTATTTCGATCCTGTGCAGTAGCCCCTCCCCCTCATACCAGATGATGATGCGGCCAGTTAGAATGCTCTCCACCGCAGAAATTTGCAAGTGTCTTTGGTAACCTACCAAAGTTGAAAAACATAGATACATTCAACATGGAGTCATGAAGGGGCAAGGCATGGAGAGTCACTCTCTGGAAATGCAAGGTTTGGGGCACAATTGCTGGCATGAACCGATTGAGCTGAATGGCTCAGTCATTGCTATTTATTGCTTTTTTTTCCAAAAATTCTGTTGCATTTCTTTTATTTTCCTGTAAATGTCTGCAAGAAATAAATCTGAGGGTAGCAAATGGTGATATATACATACTCATCTTGGAGAAAGACCACTCTGATCTCAAACCTCCACTGCCTTGCAGCTATACCCATTCATGGGGAGTATACCAAGGAAGAAATCCGGAGCTGGGGTCAACGCTGACTGGCAACTCTTGCATCACCACTGGCACCAAACTGTATGAGTCTCTGACATTCCTTTGGGTGCATCAGCTGTGTGGAGAGGGGGAGCTTCCTACATGGGCAACAGCTTGCTCTCCATATCGCACGGCCCTATAGAGTTTACAGAGACTCAACGTGATATCCAAAACTTTGACAAACTTCTGTAGATGTGTATTGGAAATGTATTGACCAAATGCATCACACCAGTGCCCTTGAATGGAAAATCCTACCAAACACAATAGATAAGGCCAAATCCATCACAGGTAAAGCACTCCCCCACCATCGAGCACACCTGCATGGAGTGGTGTCGCAGAAGCCATCATCAGGGGCCCCACTGTCCTGGTCACGCTCTGCCATCAAGGTGGTACAAGCCTCAGGACTCACACCACCAGGTTCAGTTATTACCCCTCAATCAGACTCTTGAACCAAAGGGAAGAGCTTCACTTGCCCCATCATTGAAATGTTCCCACAACCCGTGGACTCACTTTGAATGATCCTTCATCTCACGTTCTTGATATGTATTATTATTTTGTATTTGCACAGATTGATGTCTTTTGTACACTGGTTGAACGCCCAAATTGGTACGGCCTTTCATTGATTCTGTTACGGTTATTCTATTATAGATTTAGTGAGTATGCCCACAAGAAAATGAATCAGGTGACACAGGTACTTTGATAATCAATTTGTTTTGAACATTGTGTCTTGAGTGTAGGACAACATCTATGGTCAACCCTGACCTATGAAAGGCTTTACACATACTTGCAGAATAACTTTACTTGGAACTCATAAATATTGTAGCAGAGAGCATGAAACTGTACTGCTAGGTCAGAGGTTACAAGTCTGTAGTCATACACCACATCCTATGGACTGGCGATGGGGTAATGGCAGGGCGTAACAGTGGAGGAACAAGCCCAATGCAAGTCACAGAGGTCAGTGTGGAGGTCTATTTAATAAATGATGCGCAGGAAGTGAAGATGCAACCAGGCAATGAAGGTGTTTACTGCTTTGTGGGACTCCAGTGCAGCAACAAATAGCTCCGTCAACAATTGGTGTTGCACAGCAAGATCCCACAACTGACACCAACTGCATCCATTCGTCAGGGAGGGGAACAGATCACACCGTGGACAAGAGACCGGGGCACTGACCGGTGACAGCAGGTCACCAGAGTCCCCTGTCCTGCACCAGTTTTTCCAAGTGGTTCCCTGGGGTAACCCATCTTCAAAGACCCTTCCTCTCCCAGGCATGAGGTCTTCGGAGGTTCTGTATCTCTGGGTTTTTAAAAAAAAAAAAAAAAAAAAATGTAACGGCATTGCTAGCCTCATGTTCAAGCCTCCTCCTTTCTCAGCCAGGCTTGGGACCATCCACTGCAGAGTTAACGAGGTACTCAGTGCAGAGTTCAACACAGTCTTTGCCACCACCACCAGTTTACAAGGCTCACACAGCAGTGGTGGCCCACCATAGTGAGGAGTAGCAGGGCAGCAGTGGAGCACAGGAGTGTGTGGTGGCCGGGGTGGGGGGGGAGATCTGACTGAAAGGCAGAAAACTTTGACTGGGAAAGGCAGAGAGCAGGAAGAGCTAGTGGATGACAAGAACACAATGAGGAACCTTTGGACTCCCGTTGCTCCAGTGTATCGGGGCTTCTATCACTGGGACGGTCTGAGCCAAAAAAGCTTTACAGATGGAGGAGGGGCGTGCAGGGCCAGATGGACAGTGTTAGAATGCATGTGTATGAACGAGGGTGGAGCGAAAGCACAGCGGAGACCGCAGTCATTTCACGGGGCCAATGGCCACGGATCAGGGTCGATTCCCACTTCTGTCTGAACGTTCTCCTCCCCAGTGGATATCCTCCAAGTGCTCTGGTTTCCTCCCACATTCCAAAGATGTATGGGTTAGGGTTAGTAAACAGTGGGCACTGGAAGAGTGGCTGCCCCCGACACAATCCTCGGACCACGCTGGTCATCAGCGAAAGACTACACATTTCACTGTATGTTTCAGTGTCAGCATCATGTGCTGTGCTGCATGATGTGGGCACGGTCTTTCCATCACCATGATTGTTCTTAGAGGATTTTTCTACAGAAGTGGTTTGCCATTGCTTTCTTCTGGCAGTGTCTTTACAAAACAGGTGACCCCCAGCCCTTATCAATACTCTTCAGAGATTGTCTGCCAGGCGCCAGTGGTCACATAACCAGGAATTGTGATATGCACCGGTTGCTCATACGACCATCCATCACCCACTACCATGGCTTCATGTCATCACATGATCCTGATTTGGGGGGGGGGGGGGGGGCTCAGTAGGTGCTACACCTTGTCCAAGGGTGACCTGTAGGTCAGTGGTGGGAAGGAGTTCCTTACACCTCCTTTGATAGAGACACACCTCCACTCCGTCATCCATGTTTCAACGTGCATGTGACAAATAAAGCACATCTTCTGAAAGCCTGGCAGACTGCTGGGAATGATAGTGAATCAGGGGAAGGCTTAAAGTCACAGCTTGAAACTCAATGGGACTTCAGGGCTGCAATCACCAGGCCAGCCCCAAAACAAACCGATAAACGGCGAGCTTGCTAACGGCAACCAGGATGGATCAATGTCAAAGGGCCTCACAGCCCTTTGGGGGAAAACACACCACGTTACCCCAATCCAGCATGCCCGCCACTGAAGAGACAATCTGAGTGGACAGAGGGGAATTTAGATAACACTTCTACTGTAGCACATTTGCACTAATCTGCATTAAAATAAAACTAGAAGCATAATGCTCCACACCACAGACAACAATGGAGGTGATTGTCCACTTCAAAGTTCAAAGTGTTCACACACACTCAGTGGCCACTTTGTTAGGTACACTTGCTTATTAATACAGGTATCTAATCAGCCAATCATGTGACAGCAACCTCAATGAATAAAAGCACGCAGACATGGTCAAGAGGTTCAGTTGTTTTCAGACCAAATATCAGAATGGGGAACAACTGCGATCTAAATGACTTTGATTGTGGAATCATTGTTGGTGCCAGATGGGGTGGTTTGAGTATCTCAAACTGCTGATCTCTTGGGATTTTCTCTAGCGTTTACAGAGAATGGTGCAAGAAACACAAAAACATCCAGTGAAGGGCAGTTCTGTGTGCGAAGATGCCTTGTTAGAGGTCAGAGGAGAATGGCCAGACTGGTTCAAACTGACAGGATGTCGACAGTAACTCAAATAGCCAGGTGTTACAACAGTGGTGTGCAGAAGAGCATCTCTGAACACACAACACGAAGCTTGAAGTGATGGGCTACAGCAGAAGACCACGCCAGGTTCCTCTCCTGTACCTGATAAACTAGCCACTGAGCACACGTCATCAAATGATACCCTGAGGTTTATTTTCTTTGCAGGCATTCATGGTAGAACAAAAGAAATACAACAGAATCATGAAAAGCTACACTCAAAGACTGACAAATGTGCAAAGGGCACACTGTGCAAGTACAAAAATTAACCAAATAATAACAGAAAGTAATACTGAGAACATGAGTCGTAGAGACCTTGAAAGTGAGTCTATAGGCTGAGGAATCAACACTGTTTGTTCATTATTTGTCCTGTTATATGACATGGACAATCATGCTCTATCCATAATCATGATTGATCTGGGCAACTTTTTTCCCCCCTACAGAAACGGTTTGCCATTGCCTTCTTCTGGGCAGTATCTTTACAAGACGGGTGACTCCAGCCATTATCAATACTCTCCAGAGACAGTCTGCCTGGTGTCAGTGGTCACATAACCAGGATTGTGATATACACTGGCTACTCATATGACCATCCACCACCTGCTCCCATGGCTTCACATGACCACGATCGGGTGGGTGGGGGGAGGGGGACTAAGCAGGTGCTACACCTTGCCCAAGGGTGACCCTGCAGGCTAGCGAAGGGAAGGAGCACCTTACACCTACTTTGGTAGAGACACATCTCCACCCCATCAACATTGAACTGAGTGAAATAATCTGCAGGGGGACAGCCAGCACAGATTGATGGGCTGAATGAATGGGGAAGTCAGAACCCAATGTCTGCAGGCTCAAGGCCTCCCCTAGGGTAATAGACTGTGTGTTCACATGGGTGGCAGGGAGAAATGCAGCTTGTTTCTCCTGTTTTGCTTCTCATGTTGTTAGGGCTGAAAAACACACACCCCCCCCCCCCACAGAGGAACTCAGCAGGTCAGACAGCATCTATGGAGAGGAATGAGTCAAGAACCCCTATCAGTCCTTGTTTATTGAGATACGAGGAATAGGCCCTTTGAACCATGTCGCCCAGTAATCTCCCAATTTAAAACCTAGCCTAATCAAGAGA